>NC_026002.2:79866168-80040425 GCF_000442705.2 Elaeis guineensis | reverse complement strand
CCCCAACCGCCCGAAGAAGATTCTCCTCGGGTCTTCTTGATGGTTCTCGAGAAGATCCCCTCAGGAAGACCAACTTCTTCCTTATCGGCCCGCTGATTGATTCTGCAGTAATCTTCGTGGTTGCGAAAACTGAAAAGGAGAGTTAGTCTCAAAAATAAAAAGAATGTGACAGAAGAAGCTCAGGAAATTCAAAGAGAAGTAAGACTCTACCTAGAAGAGTTAATCGGGACTTAATCCGGCATCATATAAGTACTACTCCAATAGCAGTACCTATAATGGTGAAACTTTAGCACCAAGCAATAACTCATAATGCCCCTTATCCTTGTCAAGGACTACCTCATTTTTGTTTGGTAAAAGATTAGTAGTCTAAACCCAACTAAAGCCCCAGAGATGGTTGGTCGTAATATAAAAAAATTTATTCTTCCATCCATGAATAAAAGATGAAAGCCCAGTGATAAATTGCGACAGTATCAAGGATCAAAAAACCACTACCCTCATTCTCGAGGATGTTTTTTCAGAAAAATAATGATTAGAAGAGAGAAACTCGGTTGAAACTAGAGAAGATGATAGAGAACAATAAAAGAGCAAATAATCCAAATAAAATTCAGAGCCAATTGGATCGGAACTACTTTATACAAGTCCAAAATATTGAAAATGAACAGATGAAGAGAAAATTAAGCTCAGACTAAAGAAATTCTTCATAGATGGTAATGTGACCATCTAGAGAATGAGTCACTCGACCATCTCAACCTGGGACCAACAATATATATCAACTCGGATCCGACATTGATCCCTCAAATGCTAAACATCAGACTCAGACAATTTGGACCTCTCATGTAGAGGGTCTGAAAGATTCTTGACGATCAGCAGATCATCCGAAGTAGATCATCCGACCTTTGAGAACTTGAATTGTCCTATCGAGAAGAAGTGACCTCCTCAGGTGCATTCTAAAGAACTTCTTCGATCCTATCCCGAGAAGTTGAAGCCCAAGAACCTTAGTCTCTCATAACATTCTCGTCTCTAGACTCTCGCCTAAAAGAAGACATTTTAGTCGAGAAGCTCGAAAAGTGAAAAGAAGAGACAAACAAGAAAAAACTTTACAAAAATTTTATGGCATCCAGTAGACTAAATCAAAATAGTAAGAAAAAAGGAAGAGAAATTCAACCTTAAAAAGGGCTGGGAGACGATAACGATGAAGATGGAGATGACAATGATGGGGATGGCGATAGCAATGAAGATGATCTCTCCCTTTCAACTATGGATCAGATATGGGAACAAATATAGTATAGAGAAACTGTAAAAGAGGAAAGATACAAAGGCATAGGGATCCCATATTTATAGAGGTACCCAACAGCCAAGATCAACATTGAAAATCCATCTCTCATGGCAATGTTGACATATGGTAAAAATCTTGGCCAATAACCTTTTCGACCGATCGATGCACCACTGATGCGATTTTGCTGCGTAAGTTGAATCCACATCAAAAGCTATTAGACCAATCCGATAATGACATGTGGCTATTTTCGAGTGGCCTAAGGAAGTCGGTCGGATCGCTCAATCTTCGATAATAATTGTAGAATATCGTCTCATAGTCTGCACTCATATTGCATGGCGCCCTGCGTGGTGATAAAATGGCCACACAGTCCATGATGCAACAAAATGGCTGCACATCCTACGAAATGACAAAATGACCTCACACAACCTTTCGAGACAAGAATAAATGTAGATGATGAAGACAACACAATAGACATGCATTTTGAGAGTAAAAAAAATTCCAACTTAGTCCCTTCATCTAATCTCTGCAAATAGATTCGGGCTTGAGAGTAGGAGGCAAGTGTTGGGGTTAATACTCAGACACCCGACTATGATGGCAATCCGATAATGTATTCGATAGCTGGCCAAGTATGTTTTAGATTATTTCGAATGATATGGTTTAATCATAACTTAGTCATCAACTCGGCGGCTAATCGATTGTTTTATTCGGATGCATAGGTTGGCCAAGTATCTACTATATGTGCGAGAACCCATAGATTAGGGGTTAAAAAATGGTTACTTCATGTGAGCATTAATTGATCATAATCAAAGAATCATGGGCTAGAATAACCGCCCACTCACAGCCCACAACAGATTCATAACTCCTATATTCTGGATCAAAACCGATGGAGGTTATCAGATAACCGCTACTCCACCCTATATAAAAAGGAGAAAAGAGAAGAACCAGGGGAAGGGGCTTTTATTGTTCCCAAGTGAGCTGATCATCATTGTTCCCATAGGCAGCTTTTATTGCAGTCCACCAAAACTCGGCATTTCCTTTTAACATAGGAATGGCTAATCGGACCTTCACATTCTCAGGGTATTGCAGGGTATCAAACATCTTTTTCATCTCTCGAATCCATATCTCTGCAGCCATAGGATCAGATCCATCCTCAAATAGAGGTGGGTTGAGCCTTCTGAATCTCTCGTAGTATGACTCCATAGATAATGTCAGTCGAAGAGCAGTCTGTGCCCGCTGCTGGATAAGCTGAGCCACCACTTGACATACACTAGCAATGTCTGTCTGTATGGCCGGTGCGTCAGGAGCCCGCTCAGCTGGTTGATTGTCAGCTCCTCGTGATGTCAGTCTTGCTCCTCTTGTCCTAGCGGCCATATTTGCCAAAGTCTCGCCCTCCCTATCGCTCATCGCTTCCTATTCAAATGCCAATCATTATTACATTATTTTATAACAAAGTTACAGTACAGTTAATAATTTAAGTCAGAGTCTAACTATGCGTAACCTAACTACTCACTGTTAGGTTTTAAGTTCTACCCTTGATTAAACCTATTGCTCTGATACCATAAAATGTCACGCCCCAAATCCGGGACATAACACGGCCATGCTACCAAGGGATGGACCCACGATAACACGAAGCCCAAATTCATCTTCTTAAATATAATGACAGGTGTATCACAAATAAATGTAATAATAAAGTTCAATTCAATTATTTAATTAAACCAAAACTGGTTCAGAGCATCTAAATCCAAAGATGAAATAATCCAAGTCTTAAAATTCATAATGACTACAATCCATAAACATAACTGAATTCCTAGTGCAAAATTTTCAAGCTTGCTTTGCTGATCCCAAGCCTGGATTCCTTTTCTTCGGTCCTAGCCTTATTTCTCTGTACATGAAAAAGAAAAAAAAAGAATATGAGCTACACTAGCTCAGTAAGTAGACTTCTGCTTCCTTACCGGATCAAGCATAAGTTTTCTATGATAATGCATCATTTAGCAAATAACAATTATTGCAAAAATAAATATTTCATAGAGCATATAATAAAATAAGTTATAAGCTCATCATGCATGCATAAGTCATGTATATTTCACAATTATGAATCGTAAATCATTTTCATCATGTATTCATGTCATGTTTCAAATCATTGCTCACAGACATTCGTGCTAAGGTCACTATTATACCCGTGACAGGGCCATGTTTCTTAATCGACAGAGTTCTTAATTCATGTGCCAACTTTATACCCGCTGGCAGGGCCATGTTTCGTGTGGATGCTAGCTCCGGATGTCGACCTTCCCGAAGGGATTCATTCATAGCTATCTAGAGCCTTTGAAATCATTTTTATCTTTTTTCTTAAACATACATATACATAATAAAAAAAAATAAAATTTCATAATCATGCATTTTTATAAGACATATTCATGAAATCAATGCTCATAATAAACATGCTTTTTCATATCACATATGCGATCCTTATTTTATAAAAATTATGATTTTATCAATACAATTCTTTACATAAAAGCATGATCATTTAAAAATAATAAGGAGCTTAAAATCTACTTACTCGATCGTCCGGGACCTTTTAATCTTCTTAAAAGAATCGACAGTCCTATTTAAAATATTAAATCATAATAAATTTTATATATTTAATAAAATTATAATATAAAGAAATGATCGATTTGATGATCAGTCCATAAATCTCTCCCTTCGGCTCTAAATCGATTTAAGGTCATAGTCCCTAGAGTGGAGAAGATAGCCTAATAAGGATTCATAGGATTTCTTGGAGAGAAAATTTTTAGAGAGAGAAAGTAGAGAGAGATTCAATTCTAGAGAGAGAAGATTTAGAGAGGATGAGAAACTTTTCTTTTTTTTATTTTATATATTTTTTTTTCTTTTCTTTTTTTTTCTTTTTTTTTTTTATTATTATTATTATTTTATTATTATTATTATTTTTTTCTTTTTTTTTCTTTTTCTTCTTTTCTTTTTCTTTTTTTTTTTCTTTTCTTTTTCTTTTTCTTTTTTTTTCTTTTTCTTTTTCTTTTTCTTTTTTTCCCCCCGTGGCCTTCTTTGGCCGGAACAGGGGACCTAGAGGTCCCCGTTCCCTACGTCGGCCGTTCACGGCCACTCCTTGCCGCGGTGGCGGCGGCAAGGGCGGCCTTCCCCCAGTTCGGAGGGCCCGTACCGGCGGTCGGTGGTGCCGTCGGTGCGAAAATCGGAGAAAGAAGAGGCCGGACAGGGGTTCTCTTTTCCAACAAAATCCGACGACACCCGTCGCCGGCAATCGTGCCCACAGGCACTGGAAAGAAGGGAGAGAAGAGAGGAGAGGAAGGAGACCTTACCACAACCTCCGGTGACCCCCACCGGCTGAAATCGCGGCGAACACAGGTCGAGGAGTCGCGGCTTCAAACAGAAAATCGGAGAAAAATCTCCGGCAATCGTCGGTGACTGATGGATCTACCCTTAGAGGAGAGGAGGGGGTTCTTATAGAGCTCGTCTAGGGTCTTTTAATGGCCCTAGGACTCCGATTCTTGATCGAAATCGGGGAAGAGGAAGACTCCGACCGGGAGTCTTTCCTGCTCTGTTTTTTTTTTTTTTTTTACTGGGCTTAGTGGGCCGGGTTGTATCACATTCTACCCCCTTAAAAAAAATTTCATCCTCAAATTTAACATACCTTCATTTTCAAATAAGTGTGGATATCTCGTCTTCATATCGTCTTCAAGCTCCAAGTAGCCTCTCTCTCTTCATGATTACTCCAATGAATCTTTACGTATGGAATGGTACGCCGTCTTAGAACTTGCTCTTTTCGATCAATAATTGCAGGGAAAATTCTTCATAGGTTAGATCTTCATGAACTTGCAATGGCTCATACTTTATCACACTGTTTGGATCAGGTACAAACTTCCTCAGTAGTGAAACATGAAAGACATTGTGCACTTTGGATAAATCTGGTGGTAAGGCTAGTTCGTATGCAACATCTCCTACTCGATTTAAAATTTCAAAAGGTCCAATATATCGCGGACTCAGCTTGCCATGTCTCCCGAACCTCATGACACCCTTAGTAGGTGATACTTTTAGAAAAACATGATTACCGATCTGAAATTCTAATTCTCTTCTTTTTCTATCTGCCCAACTCTTTTGTCTATCCTGTGCTGCCTTGAGTCTTCTCTTGATTAGATAAATTTTATCTCTGGCATCTTGAACTAACTCGGACCAATTAATTTCTTTTCACCCACTTCATCCCAATACAGAGGGGATCTACACTTTCTTCCATATAGGGCTTCATAGGGTGCCATCTGGATACTAGAATGAAAACTGTTATTATATGCAAATTCAATCAATGCCACATGATTATCCCAATGTCCTCCGAAGTCAAAAGCACAAGCTCTTAACATATCCTCAGAGTTTGAATTGTCCTTTCAGATTGGCCATCGGTCTGAGGATGGAATGCAGTACTAAGCCTCAATTCTGTTCCCAAAGTATCTTGAAAACTTTTTCAAAATCTAGATACAAATCGTGGATCTCGATCAGATACAATACTTATTGGAACACCTTCAGACGTACAATTCCATCAATATACATCTGGGCTAACTTATCAAGCGGAGTGCCAACTCGAAAAGGTAGAAAGTGAGCTGATTTAGTAAGCCGATCAATAATCACCCACACTGCATCATTTTTTCTTGTTGTCCTTGGAAGTCCAGTAACGAAATCCATCGTGATATGTTTCCATTTTCATTCTGGTATCTCTAATGGTCTTAGCAGACCAGCAGGTCTTTGATGTTCGGCTTTCACTTGTTGGCATACCAAGCATTGAGATACAAACCGAGCTATCTCCTGCTTCATTCCATTCCACCAGAAGAGTTTTTTAAATCTCTATACATCTTTGTACTATCGGGATGAAAAGAGAAACGGATTTATGGCTTCTTCCAAAATTTTTTTTTTAGTTCAGGATCACCTGGTATACATAATCTGTTTCCAAAATAAAGAGTTCCATCTGTATGGAGTCTAAACTCAGTTCGTAATCCTTTCTCCATGTCCTTCTTAATCTGACATAAATGAATATCACTTTGTTGGGCCGTTTTATCTGTTCGATCAATGCTGGTTGTACCATTAAATTTGCTAACACATTCTTAACATCAGTACAAGTCACTTCAATTTGTAAATCTTCAAGATCCCTAAGAATTTGTTGCTGAAAGGATAGCAGAGTCATCACATTCGCTGAGGACTTCCTACTAAGTGCATCTGCCACCACATTAGCTTTTCAGGGTGATATTTAATATTTAGATCATAATCTTTTAATAGTTCAAGCCACCTTCTTTGCCTCATGTTCAGCTCTTTTTGAGTAAATAAGTATTTCAAGCTTTTATGATCAGTAAAGATTTCACATGATTCTCCATATAAATAGTGTCGTCAAATCTTTAAAGCAAAAATAATAGCTGCTAACTCCAAATCATGGGTCGGATAATTCTGCTCATAGGCTTTTAATTGTCGAGAAGCATAAGCTATGACCTTATCATTCTGCATCAACACAAACCTAATCTTTTTTTAGAAGCATCACTATAAATGACAAATCCTCCTTCATTAGATGGTAGGGTAAGAACTGGGGCAGATATCAATCGTTGCTTCAGATCTTGAAAACTCTGCTCACATTCACTGCTCCATTCAAATTTTATTCGTTTCTGAGTTAAGCGAGTCAGAGGAATTGCAATTTGGGAAAATCCTTGACGAATCTTCTATAATAACCAGCCAAGCCTAAGAAGCTTCTAACTTCCGTCACATTAGTCGGACGAGGCCAATTTACCATGGCTTCTTCTTCTTTGGATCGACTGAGATTCCTTCCTTAGATATTACATGGCCAAGGAAGATAACACTATCCAACCAGAATTCACACTTGCTAAGCTTGGTGAAGAGCTTCTCTTTTCTCAAGGTCTGAAATACGATCCTCAGATGTCTCTCATGTTCCTCTATATTTTTAGAATACACTAGGATATCATCAATAAAAACAACAACGAATTGATCCAGATACGGCTTGAAAATCCTGTTCATCATATCCATAAAAGCAGCCGGTGCATTGGTTAGTCCAAAAGGCATTACTAAAAATTCATAATGGCCATACCTGGTTCTAAATGCAGTCTTAGGTACATCTTCACCTCTAATTCTTAGTTGATGATAGCCTGATCGTAAGTCAATTTTGGAGAAAACTTGAGCACCCTGAAGTTGATCAAATAAGTCATCTATTCGTGGAAGAGGATATTTGTTCTTTATGGTTACCTTGTTCAACTCCCGATAGTCAATGCATAATCGCATGCTCCCATCTTTCTTTTTCACAAATAACACGGGAGCTCCCAAGGTGATGTACTTGGTCGGACAAACTTTTTATTCAAAAGTTCTTGCAGTTGATCCTTTAATTCTCGTAATTCTACGGGAGCCATCCGATAAGGAGGTTTCGAAATAGGTCCGTTCCTGGGGTGATATCAATTTTAAATTCAACTTCACGCTCTGGGGGAATCCGGATAGTTCATCTGGAAAAATATCAGAAAATTCTTGACAATTGGGATATCATCCAGCTTTATCTTTTCCTTCTCGACGTCTATTACATGGGCCAAAAATGCTTTGCATCCTTTCCTTAAAGCTTTTCTTGCGTTCATGATTGAGATAATACCCAAAGATTGTTTGGATTCCGTATTATGAACTTTGCCTTGAAAGAAGAATTGCGGTTCATCCGAAATTTAAATACTACTCTTTTTCCAAAACAATCAATATGTGCATGGTATAAGATAACCAGTTCATCCCAAGAATAACGTCAAAATCATACATATTTAGCTGAATCAAATCTGCTGCTAATTCTTTTTCTTCTATTTGGATTATGTAATTCTTGAAAATAATGTAGCAACAATAATATTTTTAAAAGGTGTGCTAACATATAATGGTTCATTTAGTTTTTAGGCACACAATTCAAAGAAGTAGCAAACTTGAGAGATATAAAAGAGTGTGAAGAGCCAGAATGAATAACACACGAGCATAAATAGAATTGACTGGGATAATACCTGTCACCACTTGATCATTTGCATTGGCCTCCTGCTGGTTTAAAGTAAACACTCGTGCGTTTTCTTTTTATTTTTGATCAACTGGTTTGTTAGATCTAGAGTCATCTCTTTTCTTATTTGGGCAATCACGAGTCATATGTCCTTTTTCACCACATAAGAAGCATGCTCCAATCCTCTTGAGATAAGGTCCATTGTGATTTTTTCCACAGTAGAGCAGGATGAAGATTCTTTCTTCTTATCAGAGTTATTATTTTTGAAAATTTTCTGCTGATCCTTTAAATTTCCTGCTGATCTTGGTCTCTTCTTATCTCCTCTTTCTAGTTCTGCTCTTTTCAATTCAGATTCCACTTTCAAAGCTCGCTCCAGTACGTCCTTGTAGTTATTGAAAATATGAGAAGACAGACGGGATCGAATTCCATATCTTAGACCTTGTTCAAATCTGTTAGCTTTACTCCTTTCGAATTTCATAAGCTGGGGGCAGAAGCGGCCTAGCTCATTAAACTTGTTAGCATATTCTAGCACCGTCATATCATTCTTTTACTTTAAGGCAGAAACTCATTTTCTTTTACCAATCTCATTGTCCCCGAAAAGTACTGATCATAAAATATTCTTTGAATTCTTCCCAAGTGAGCTGATCATCATTGTTCCCATAGGCAGCTTTTATTGCAGTCCACCAAAACTCGGTATTTTCTTTTAATATAGGAATGGCTAATCGGACCTTCACATTCTCAGGGTATTGCAGGGCATCAAACATCTTTTCCATCTCTCAAATCCATGTCTCTGCAGCCATAGGATCAGATCCACCCTCAAATAGAGGTGGGTTGAGCCTTCTGAATCTCTCGTAGTATGACTCCATAGATAATGTCGGTCGAGGAGCAGTCTGTGCCTGCTGCTGGATAAGTTGAGCCACCACTTGACATACACCAGCAATGTCTGCCTGTGTGGTCGATGCGTCAGGAGCCCGCTCAGCTGGTTGATTGTCAGCTGGTTGATTGTCAGCTCCTTGTGACGTCAGTCTTGCTCCTCTTGCTCTTCTTGTCCTAGCGGCCATATTTGCCAAAGTCTCGCCCTCCCTATCGCTCATCGCTTCCTATTCAAATGCCAATCATTATTATGTTATTTTATAACAGAGTTACAGTATAGTTAATAATTTAAGTCGGAGTCTAACTATGCGTAACCTAACTACTCACTGTTAGGTTTTAAGTTCTACCCTTGATTAAATCTATTGCTCTGATACCATAAAATATCACACCTCAAATCCGGGACATAACACGGTCATGCTACCAAGGGATGGACCCACGATAACACGAAGCCAAATTCATCTTCTTAAATATAATGACAGGTGTATCACAAATAAATGTAATAATAAAGTTCAATTCAATTATTTAATTAAACCAAAACTGGTTCAGAGCATCTAAATCCAAAGATGAAATAATCCAAGTCTTAAAATTCATAATGACTACAATCCATAAATATAAACTGAATTCCTAATGTAAAATTTTCAAGCTTGCTTTACTGATCCCCAAGCCTGGATTCTCTTTTCTTCGGTCCTAGCCTTATTTCTCTGTACATGAAAAAGAAAATAAAAAGAATATGAGCTACACTAGCTCAGTAAGTAGACTTTTGCTTCCTTACCGGATCAAGCATAAGTTTTCTATGATAATGCATCATTTAGCAAATAACAATTATTGTAAAAATAAATATTTCATAGAGCATATAATAAAATAAGTTATAAGCTCATCATGCATGCATAAGTCATGTATATTTCATAATTATGAATCGTAAATTATTTTCATCATGTATTCATATCATGTTTCAAATCATTGCTCACAGACATTCGTGCTAAGGTCACTATTATACCCGTGACAGGGCCATGTTTCTTAATCGACAGAGTTCTTAATTCATGTGCCAACTTTATACCCGCTGGCAGGATCATGTTTCGTGTGGATACTAGCTCCAGATATCAATCTTCTCGAAGAGATTCATTCATAGCTATCTGAGAGCCTTTGAAATCATTTTTATCTTTTTTTTCTTAAAACATACATATACATAAATAGAAAAATAATGAAATTCATAATCATGCCATTTTTATAAGACATATTCATGAAATCAATGCTCATAATAAAACATGCTTTTTCATATCACATATGATGATCCTTATTTTATGAAAAATTATGATTTTATCAATAGTAATTCTTTACATAAAAGCATGATCATTTCAAAATAAATAAGGAGCTTAAAATCTATTTACCTTAATCGTTCGGAACCTTTTAATCTTTCTTAAAAAGAATCAGACAATCCTATTTAAAATATTAAATCATTAATAAATTTTATATATTTAATAAAATTATATAATATAAAGAAATGATCGATTTGATGATCAGTCCAATAAATCTCTTCCTTCGGCTCTAAATCGATTTAAGGTCATAGGTCCCTAGAAGTGGAGAAGATAGCCTAATAAGGGATTCATAGGATTTCTTGGAGAGAGAAAAAAAAATTTAGAGAGAGAAAGTAGAGAGAGAATGAATCCAATTCTAGAGAGAGAAAGACTTTAGAGAGGGATGAGAGAAACTTTCTTTTTTTTTTAATTCTTATATATTTTTTTTTTTTTCTTTTTCTTCTTTTCTTTTATTATTCTATTATTATTATTATTATTATTATTATTATTATTATTATTATTATTATTATTATTATTATTTTTTTTTTTTTTTTTTTTTTTTTTTTTTTCTTTTTCTTTTCTTTTCTTCTTCTTCTTTTCTTTTTCTTTTCATTTTCTTTTTCTTTTTCTTTTTTCTTTTTTCTTTTCTTTTTCTTTTTCTTTTTTCTTTTCCCTCCTGTGGCCTTCTTTGGCCGGAACAGGGGACCTAGAGGTCCCCGTTCCCTACGTCGGTCGTTCATGGCCACTCCTTGCCCGATGGTGGCCGGCGGCAAGGGCGGCCTTCCCCCGAGTTCGGAGGGCCCGTACCGACGGTCGGTGGTGGCCGTCGGTGTCGAAAAATTAAAGAAAGAAGAGGCCGGATAGAGGTTCTCTTTTTCAATAAAATCCGACGACATCCGTCACCGACAATCGTGCCCACAAGCACTGGAAAGAAGGGAGAGAAGAGAGAGAGAGGAAGGAGACCTTACCACAACCTCCGGTGACCCCCACCGGCGTGAAATCACGGCGAACACAGGTCGAGGAGTTGCAGCTTCAAACAAAAAAATCGAAAAAAAATCTTTGGCAATCGTCGGTGACTGATGGATCTACCCATAGAGGAGAGGAGGAGAGTTCTTATAGAGCTCGTCCTAGGGTCTTTTAATGGCCCTAGGACTCCGATTCTTGATCGGAATCGGGGAAGAGGAAGACTCCAATCAGGAGTCTTCCTGCTCTATTTTTTCTTCTTTTTTTTTTACTGGGCTTAGTGGGCCGGGTTTTCACAGAGCTGGGTTGGAACTTGGGTGAGTTAGCTCGATCGAGTCAGAGTGGGGGGCTAGATTTGCCTTTTCAACCCTTATGGACCTTGGCCCATCGGAGGACAGCCCAAGCCCACATGACATGGTGCTGAACGAGGCAAGTTCTTCCAAATTAAAATGGGCCAGAAGCCTGCCGAAGGCTCATTTGGTTAAGGGGGTTATTGGGCCCGAGCATGAGCTAGACTGGGAGGGCTCTGGACTGGGCCATGACATGGATCGAGGGATGTCTGGGATCCCAAAGCTGGGTTGGAACTTGGGCGGGTTAGCTTAACTGAGTCAGAGCAGGGGGCTAGATTGGCCATTTCAACCCTTATGGACCTCGATCCATCAAAGAGCAGCCCAAGCCCACGTGACAAGGTGATGAATAAGGCCGGTTCTTCCAAATTAAAATAGGTCAGAAGCCCGTCGGAGGTCCATTTGGTCGAGGGGCCTATTGGGCCCGAGTGTGAGCTAGACTGGGAGGGCTCTAAATCGAGCAATGATGTGGATCGAGGGGTGTTTACTCAAAATACTCGGATTTGAAATTCGATTCGAGATCGATGAGCTTTAATATCTCAAGTTCATGCTTGGCTCGATAAAAAATAGACAAAATTCGAGATCAACTCGACTCGATTCGACTCGAATATCAAATGAGCCATACTCGAGCTCAGAATCGAACTTTAGCCTAGTAATAATATATGTATTAATATATATATATATTATAAATAAAAATAATATTACTAAAAATATATAAAAATTTGAGTAGGTTTGCGAGCTTTCGAGCTGAGTATCCTACCACTTGAGCTCGACTCGAAAAGCTACTCGAGCTCGACTTGACTACTCGAGCTCGATAATAACCTAGTTGACTCTAGCTTAGACTTGAATCAAGCTCGCGAGCAGCTCGATTCGTTTGCACCCATCCTAAAGTGAGCCAAGGTGGAAGGCGTGAAGGCGACGGCAGAACCTAAAGGCCGGAGAGAGGTGATGGGGTCGGAGGAGGAGGTGATCAACGTCAACCGACCAAAGGGAGATAGATGGGTGGTGGATGGTCGGAAGGAGCCGATGGAGGAGGCTTGGGAGGTGCGACTGATTGCAAGCTCCTCACCAACGGTAGGGGATGGCGGCATCGCCGATGGTGATTTTTGGACCCCAAGGACCTCCCTTGCGGCATGAGGCTAGTGAGGGGGCACATCCCCATGAGACAATCTTGGGTGGCGAGGGCAGCAAGAGGAACACAGTTACGGGCGAGGGCTTGGCTAATGCTGGGCCGGGCTGTAAGTTGTAAGCAGGCCAAGAGCTAGTGGTGGCCAAATTGAAAGCTGCTTTGGAGGTAAATCGGACTGATCTCTATGCTCATCCCATGAAGGATTTGGACACAGCCCCCGAGGATCGTGCTGCGGTGGGGGGAGACCTAGCACTTCACTATTAATGTGGTACGCATGAAGGTGTTAGTGTGCAGTACCCGTGGGGTTGGAAAATCATCCTGCATGTCTCATTTTTGAAGATTTATGTATCTATATGGCCTAGATCTTTGTGTTTTGCTTGAAATCCGTCTGTCAGGGAATAGCCTCATCCATGCCAAGCAGAGATTTTCGAGAACCTAGGGGCTCTATGCAATCGAGTCTCGAGGGCTTTTTGGGGGTATCATTGTAGCTTGGAGGAATGGTGTCTCTGACCAGCATGTGATTATTGTTCTATCTAAGAATGACAAGTCCCTTGGCTCTTATCTGGTGTCTATGCAAGAATCGATTATAAGGAGAGATATATGGTGTGGAGCAAAGTGGTGAGACTGATTGATCAGGATGTCTATCCTTGGTGGCAGTAGATTTTAACTATATTGATAGTGCCCAGGAGAAGAGGGGTGGAAGGCTCTTTGTTGACAGCATTGAGGCTAGAGAATTTCATGAATTCATTAGGATGAATGGTTCGGTAGATTTGGGATTATCTGGCTCCAAATTTATCTGGTGCAATAATCGTCAGGATGGAGCGAAGATTTGAGAATGCATTAACAGAGCATTTGGTACAGCTAACTAGATTCAGATGTTTTCGAGATATCAGGTTAGCCATCTTTTCAAGATTGCATCTGATCACTGTCCAATGCTGATATCTACGGATAGGGACTTCTCATATAGAAGTCTTTTTCGAGTTGAGAAGTTCTGGCTATCCTATCCCCGATCCTGAGATATTGTGCGTGAGGTGTGGCGGCTTCTGATTCGAGACGACGCAATATATCGGATCACTCGGAGATTGGAGATGTCGAGATGCAGGCTTTATTGGTGGAACTGTGAGGTGGTTGGTGACATTTCTTAGAGACTAGACGAGATCGAGGCTGCCATCATTGAGCTCCAGAGGATGGAGGATCAAGATGGTGAGTTGACGAAGGTGGACCTTGTGGAGCTACGTAGGAGACTTGCTCTGCACCATTCCTTGTTAAGTTAGCAGTAGGTGATGTGGAGGCAAAAGTCGAGGATCCAATAGATTAGAGAGGATGACAGGAACATCAAATTCTTCCATCAATCAACCATCATCAGGAGATAGAGGAACCAGATTCATATGCTAAGAGATGCGAGAGCACTGGGTGAAGGGTGAGGAGAACATCAGTTAGGAGGTTTTTTGCTTCTTCCGAATGAGGTGGACGGAGCACCTTAGCGGAGGTGAGATGTCTGTCATTCCTTCTCCCATTAACCATGTTTCACTACAAGACAATGATATGTTAATTAGTCTAATGTCAGTGGAGGAGGTCTATAAAACCTTTTATGTCATGGCAGAAGACAAGGCCTTTGGTTCGGATGGTTTCCATCCTTCTTTAGGTGGTACTGGATGATTATTCAGAATGAGGTAGTAGAGGCAATGCAGCAGTTCTTCGCCTTCGGATCTATGTTTGAGATATGGAAGAGGACATTTATTGTGCTTCTCTCGAAACTTCAAAATGCCTCAAAGTTTGATCATTTCAGGTCCATCAATCTTTACATTACCCTGTACAAGGCCGTGCAAAGATTATGGTTGGTCGGATGAAGTCAATGCTCCCCAAGCTAATCTATTCTGAGCAGGATGCTTTTGTTGGGGATCGTAGCATCTCTGATAATGTGATAGTTGTGTAGGAGTTCATGCATGATTTATTGAGGGCCTCTATTCATCACTGTCTCATGGCCATTAAGCTTGACATAGAGAGAGCGTATGATCATATCAGTTGGTAGTTTCTAGTGCATACTTTGGAAAGTTTCGAATTTCATGAGCAATGGATTAGATGGATTATTAAGGCTGAAAATGGGCTTGGGCCAGCCCGACTTTAGGTCAAGCTATGGGTTGGACCTGAAAAAATTAGATCAGATTTTGGGCTTGAATATGTAGCCTATTCATCTTTCGAGCCAGGCTCGGGCATACCATTGGCCCGGCCCGGGCCCGATCCGATTAGAGGCCCGTTCGTCGGCCCACTCCATTCTTCTCTCCCTCCCCCTCTTCTTCTCCGACCCCTTCAAAGCCACCACCATCGGATTATCTGCAAATGGAGATGGAGCCGTTGACAGGGGGGTCTCGAAGGAGGAGATCAAGAGATTTAGACATGGAGACATTGGTGGATCGTCCGAAGATGGAGATCAAGAGAGGGGTCGATAGATTAGGAGTAGGAGATTACGATCATCCGAAGATAAGGAGAGGGGTCAATGGAGATCAAGATGAAGAGCTGGCTAATCGGAAGCATCAAAGCCCTCCTATCACGGATCCTCCAATCTCGGGCTCGGCAAGGACACTCCTGGTGAGGTCGGGAACACTATGCCCGGCCAGAGCATCATCTGGTTGAAATTATTCAAATTATTCTTCTATTACTCAAGTTGTTCTCTGACCCTTGCCCACCACCTTACTTAAACATTTCATCAACAAAATCAAACAAAGCAACACTTTGGATAAAAGCAATTTAAAGAAAGAAATTCATTTTATTGCAAAAGTTGTTTGTACATGTCTGATGAAAAACTGACTACAAAATGGGAACAAAAAGAAAGATGAAAAATAACTAAGGAATGACATCGGGATGAGCTCCTTTGTTGGCGGCCTCTGGAATAGCAGCATCCTCCTCGTCCTCGCCACCTTCGTCGGGCCGCACCTCATTTAAATCCCACTTGGGGTGAAGGCAACTAACTGCCGCCTTGCGATCCCCAAAGCCGACTCTATAAACGACCATCAATCCTTTGATAATTTTATCTTCATATTTCTGGGAAGCTTTAAACTCAATCAATGCCTGAGAAGCTATCTCCTGGGCCCAAGCTTCAGCAGCAGATGCCTTTTCTTCCATCTTGAGCAGCCTTTTTGGCATCTCTACATTTGTCCCTCTCCTCAACAAGAGCGACTTCAGCCATTTTCATTTCCTTCTTGAAGTCAGTGATAGTCACTCTCTGCTTTTCAATTTCTTCCTCCTTCCCTTTCAGTTGGGACTCTAATTCAGCTATCTTATCTCGAGAAGGTGCTAGCTCGATATCCAACCGAGCAAGATCTTCTTGGTACTTCTTTTTCCACTTTTCAGTAGCCCAAAGAAGTTCCTCTGCCACCTCAGTCTGAGCGTTAGTGGTTTGGACTTGATCCTCAAGTGAGTGACTGAGTCAGCCGATTCCGATCAATCCCTCATACAAAATTGTGGCATCATGTGTCAATTGTAGAAAATCAAAACTTTTTTCTAAGAAAGTCAGAAAAAAACATTATAAAAGTAACAAAGTTATTCAAACTTACCAATAACAATGATGCATAACAACCAGTGATCATTTCTTCGACTGGACGGGCTTTCTTTTCCTTCCGTCGGTTGGGAGCATAATCATCTTCATCAGCTCTCGGGTGAGGTGGTGGTTTCAGAGCGCCACATCACTTGTCTTGACACATATGCCAAGGGTGACGAACCCCTCCTCGGATGACTTTGGAGGAGCTTGCTCGGTAGAAGACGTAGAAGCCATAGATGCCTTCCCTCGGTTGGCACTCGAATCTACAGCAGCTAGAGATGGATGATGAGAAATGACTCGGGTAGCATCCGAGGTATGAGGTACCGGCAAGGCTTGGACCATAGATATGGTCCTTATTGGTTTGACTTCAATGACATCATCATCAGCATCGAAAGTTATAGGTGGTGGTGGTGACACCCTTATCGATGGTGGTGGTGATGCTTGTGTCGACGATGGTAGTGGCAATGTGCTTCTCCCAACCCCCGAAGAAGATCCCCCTCGGGAAGAATCCAACTTCTTCCTTAACGCCCGCTGAATTGATTCTGCAGTAATCTTCATGGTTGCAAAACTGAAAAGGGGAGTTAGTCTCAAAAATAAAAAGAATGTGACAGAAGAAGCTCAGAAATTCAAAGAGAAAGTAAGACTCTATCTAGAGAGTTAATCAGACTTAATCCGGCGTCATATAAGTACTACTCCAATAGTAGTACCTGTTATGGTGAAACTTTAGCACCAAGCAATTACTCATAATACCCCTTATCCTCGTCAAGGACTACCTCATTTTTGTTTGGTAAAAGATTAGTAGTCTAAACCCAGCTAAAGCCCCAGAGATGGTTGGTCGTAATATAAAAAAAAATTATTCTTCCATCCATGAATAGAAGATGGAAGCCCAGTGATAAATTGGCGACAGTATCAAGAATCAAAAAATCACTACCCTCATTCTCGAGGATATTTTTTTCAGAAGAAATAATGATCAAAAGAGAGAAACTCGGGGCTAAAACTAGAGAAGATTATAGAGAACAATAAAAGAGCAAATAATCCAAATAAAATTCAGAGCCAACTGGATCAGAACTACTTTTACAAGTCCAAAATATTGGAAATGAATAGATGAAGAGGAAATTAAGCCCAGACTAAAGAAATTCTTCATAGATGGTAATGTGACCATCTAGAGAATGAGTCACTCGATCATCTCAGCCTGGGACCGACAATCTGTATCAACTCGGATCCGACATTGATCCCTCAAATGCTAAACATTGGACTTAGACAATTCAGATATCTCACGTAGAGGGTCTGAAAGATTCTCGATGGTCAGTAGATCATCCGACCCTTGAGAACCTGAATGGTCCTGTCGAGAAGAAGTGACCTCCTCGGGTGCATCCCGAAGAACTTCTTCAATCCTATCCCGAGAAGTTGGAGCCCGAGAACCTTAGTCTCTCATAAAATTTTCATCTCTAGACTCTCGCCTAAAAGAAGACATTTTAGTCGAGAAGCTCGTAAAGTGAAAAGAAGAGACAAACAAGAAAAAACTTTACAAAAATTTTATGGCATCCTGTAGACTTAATCAAAATAGTAAGGAAAAAGGAAGAGAAATTCAACCTTAAAAAGGGCTGGGAGATGATAACGAAGAAGATGGAGACGACAATGATGGAGATGGTGATAGCAATGAAGATGATCTCTCCCTTTCAACTGTGGATCAGATATGGGAATGAATATAGTATAGAGAAACGGTAAAAGAGGAAAGATACAAAGTGTTGGGTATAAAATACCCCCCAGCCGAAGTTCGTGTCAGGAGTAACCATCCCGGGATTCTACCGACGTCCGACCTTTGGCGACATCTTTCCGAACCTCTTCGGCGGTCGAGCCTCCGCAACGTTTCCAAGTTCTGCCGACGGATAAACTCCCACCAGTGTCGATCGGATTCTCCACGACGGATGGACTCCATCCAAGTTTCTACAGTGGTCGACCACCTTCTAGACTTCGTCCGAGCTCCTACGGGAACCGGACTTCTTCCCCGAACTCCGACTGCAGGTAGACTTCGTCCGAGCTCCTACGGGAGCCGGACTTCTTCTCCGAACTCTGACTGCAGGTAGATTTTGTCCGAGCTCCTACGGGAGCCAGACTTCTTCCCCGAACTCCGACTGCAGGTAGACTTCATTCGAGCTCCTACGGGAGCCGAACTTCAGCCCCAAGCTCCTATCGTAGGTGGGCCTCATCTGAATTCTGACAAGGGTCGGACTCCGGGCCCCCACCACAAGCGGTCTACTCCGAATTTCTACCACAAGCGGTCTACTCCGAATTTCTACCACAAGCGGTCTGCTCCGAGCTACCACTACAAGCGGTCTGCTCCGAATTTCTACTATGAGCGGTCCACGTCGAATTTCTACTATAAGCCTCCACCTGAGCTTCTATTGTGAACGAATTTCTTCCGAACTTCTATTGCAGGCAGGCTTCGATCGAGCTTTCTCGATAAATGATCTCCATCCAGACTTCTACGGAGATCGGACTCCGACCGAACTTCTGTAGCGGACAGATTCCGGACGAACTCCTACGACACACGGACTCCAGTAGCCGGACCCCTCCAGCGGATGAACCTCTCCAGCGCCATCCGACATCCACTGCCGGTCGACCTTCCGCCGAATTCTGCGTGAAACCGAACTTCATCTACGAAAAGCCTCTGACCGAGCTCCTACAGCAAATGGCCCTCGCCTGCAGTACTAGCGCCCAAGGCATCCAATGGTAGAAGGCTCGCCAGCAACATCCGAGCTCCTCTCAGATGAAGAGCTACCTCTCTCCGTCAGACACCTCAACCGAGCTTCGGCCGACAGGCCTGGACTCCCTGGCATGCCACAGTAATGGCCACGACTCTGCTCCACTTTCTGTGACGGGTTCCATGCGGCTCCACCACTTTCTGGCAAGTCGCGACAACAGACACTACTCCACTCTCCGCGACAAGCTCCACGTGGCTCTGAACAGCCCCTGACGCCACTACTCTCTGCAACAAACTCCTTATGGCCTTGAACGGCCCACTACCAGGCGGTTACAAATGTCGCTATCAGTCTATTGCATCCTCTGCCTATAAAAAGGAGACCCCAGATACGTTATTCTCTAAGCTCTAATCTCTATCTCAAAACTCTGTAAAAATTTTCGTTCGAGTACTCCATTCTTGTTGAGGCAGAGAACTGACTTGAGCGTCGGAGGATCTTGCCGGAGCATCCCCAACTCCGGTTTAGACTTCTTTTGCAAGTCCCGGCGATGACCGCGACTCCCTCGACTCCAGCTTCTCCGACGCCGACGGATTTTTGCACCAACACAAAGGCATAGGGATCCCATATTTATAGAGGTACCCGACAGTCAAGATCAATACTGAAAATCCCATCTCTCATGGCAATGTTGACATATGGTAAAAATCTTGGCCAATAACCTTTTTGACCGATCGACGCACCACTGATGCGATTTTGCTGCATAAGCTGAATCCGCATCAAAAGCTATCAAACCAATCCGATAATGACATGTGGCTATTTTCGAGTGGCCTAAGGAAGATAGGTCGGATCGCTCAATCTTTGATAATAATTATAGAATATCATCTCGTAGTCTCCACTCATAATTGCCATGCACCCTATGAAGTGATAAAATGGCTACACAGCCCATGATGCAACAAAATGGCTGCAGATCCTATGAAATGACAAAACAACCTCACATAACCTTTCGAGACAAGAATAAATGAAGACGATGAAGACGACACAACAGACATGCATTTCGAGAGTAAAAAAAATTCCGACTTACTCCCTTTATCTAATCTCTGCGAATAGATTTGGGTTTGAGAGTAAGAGGCAAGTATTAGGGTTAATACTCAGACACCCGACTATGATGGCAACCCGGTAAGGTATTTCAATAGTTGGCCAAGTATGTTCTAGATTATTTCGAATGATATGGTTAATCATAACTTAGTCATCAACTCGGCGGCTAATCAATTGTTTTATTCGGATGCACAGGTTGGTCGAGTATCTACTATAGTATGCGAGAACCCATAGATTAGATGTTAAAGAATGGTTACTTCATGTGAGCATTAATTGATCATAACTAGAAGATCATGGACTAGAATAACCGCCCACTCACAGCCCACAACATATTCATAACTCCTACAATCTGGGATCAAAACCGACGGAGGTTATCAGATAATCGCTACTCCACTTTATATAAAAAGGAGATAAGAGAGGGATCAAGGGAAGGAGATTCTAAGCTTTTTTAGATATTTTTTAGCTTTTATATTTTTAATTTTTTTATTATTTTCTTTATTCTGATTGACTTAAGTATCGAAATTCTATACCGGATAATCTTCGGTAAGCAAACTTATTTTATATATCAACATTCTGTTTGGAAGTAAGACGCACTTACTTGGCTACTGTCCAACTATCTTATCGGAGTTCAACGACAACAATATCCAAAACACAATGTTGGTTGGGTCCGCTATTGGTAGAACAGAAGAAACTCCCAGCCAAAAAAACAAGTAAAAAAAAAAAAGAGCCCAAACATACAAACGTTGGTCATCAAGTTCATCACTAGCCCATTATGATTAAGTGATCTTGGCCCATCAGGCCAATCAGTGTACTTATTAGCTATACTATCGTACAAACTAGAGGGAGCACAGATGGAATTCGGGTTAAAGGCTTCGCGACATTTGCTGTATGATAACCGGCCGCAGCTTTGACCGCCATTGACTCGCGTGAGCTGAATTTGCGTTTAGGCGGGTGGTACGGTTTCAGAGAGACGAGGGCGAGAGCACCCACCGCCATGGAGACGGAGCCGGAGACAGCGGCCGACTTCGATCCTCCTCCTCCGTCGTCATCTCCGCCTCCCCCCTCTCCTCCTCCTGGTCCTACTGCTGCTGTAGTGGAATCAGCTGCCAAATCGCCGGCCGCAGACGGAGGAACGAACGAACCCGGAGCAGCAGGGGCGGAAGGATCGGCCTCTGGAGGAGGCGGCGGCGGCGGTGGGGGAGTGGCGCCGGCGGAGGACCGAGTGAAGGGGCCGTGGTCGCCGGAGGAGGACGTGATACTGAGCAATCTCGTGAACAAGTTTGGGGCGAGGAACTGGAGCCTGATTGCACGGGGGATCCCCGGCCGCTCTGGAAAGTCATGCCGCCTACGGTGGTGCAATCAACTCGACCCTTACGTCAAACGCAAGCCCTTCACTGGTACCGTCGATCATCTATTCCTTGCCTTTATTTGCTCTCGCATTATATCTAAAGACATTCGTGCGTCTGCGTATCTTTTCTTGGTGTCTGATTTTTATATCACTTTTGCTGGAACGACGATCTTTGTGTCAGGGAGAAGTATGGTGGTTGATTGAACCCTAAAATTTGTGGCTCCGTAGAGTTTTTCTTGAGACCACTATATTGATGCTTACGCTCGTGCATATGATGGAAATCGGAAATCTTCATGTGCTGTTAATCTTATTAGGGTTTGGTCATGTTTTAGGAGGTGCGGGCACTATATAGTGCCCCCTGCTTCTGTGTGACATACACAATGGTGGTGATCCCTTTGAGTAGCAGCTTGTCTGAAACTTGACGCAGCTTGCATCTTGGTAGGTTAATTATGTATCTGCTGGAAGAAGTAAAATCTTGAGCACTGGGAAGATAAATGCAATGTACCTTTTGATCTGAAAGATAGACGGAGGAAGGAGCTGTGGGAGTTGAGTTAGGTTATAGGTTTGTAATTAATATGATTGATTAGGCTATCAGAAAGATGGAGGAAGGATCATTTTAGTTTAAATACTGTGAAATTGATTTTGTTTTGGTGTAAGAATGGGTTTTACATATATTATACTGGCACCCTGAGAAAACCATTTTGTGAATCGCCTGGGGTTAAGAATGCATGAAATGTTACTTAAGATCAGTGCATGGAGAATGAAAAAGTTCAGCCATTTCTTGGGCTTGTTAAGTGTCTGGGCTCAGTTATTCTTGCATTAGGCCAAGTTCATGCATATCTTAGCCCAGGCTCACCAAGTTCACATTGTTAATGCCCCTAACCTCCTCTGATAATGGTTTGATCATCATGTGCAACCCTTAAATAAAGGAGACCTGCATAATGGGTGAGCTCTTTGCCCTTGTGAATTTTTATATTGATGTGAAGCATATTAATTGGCAAATCTACAGTCAATGTTGAATAAGATTGGCATCAAATTGTTGATTCAATATTTTCATTGTTGATGTTTGGAAGGTAATGACTAAATGCTATGGGAGATGATTGGAAAGAGGAAGGCATATTTCCATTGAGAGTTAGAAACTTACTGATTTAACATGTCACCATACATGCATCAGAAACTGGGTTCTAGGTGAACAATGTGTTAGAACTGTGATGTCTTTGACATATAAATTAAAAGTCGTTGACATAAATTGGTCGTTTATGAACATCAAATCATGAAGTCTTCTTTTCTTTTCTTTTTTTCTTCTATTTGTAAATTAAAAAGGAGTTCATTATTTTGTACTTTATAGCCTCATTCGAAAAAGTAGATTTTATTCCTGCGCTTAATGGTCTTATGTGGAGGTTGGGATTCGAGTGCGTGCTCACGGTGGTAAGGTGTTGCCTTAATATTGGTGCGGTCTGTGTTGCTTTTTGTCAAATATCCTTTAGGCTTTGGAATGGAAGGGAAGAATTTTAGCAGTGGCGAAGGGGGCCAGTCGTCCGCTGGCTCTGGGAAGGAAATTGTTCATGGTGAAGGTGGTGGAAGGCAGCCCACGGCAGCCACTATGAACCTCCCACAAGATCACCGAGGAGGAGGTGGAGAGACTTCAATGGTACTTCACAAAAGTGTTGGAGTTTCCAGAGGAGGAGATAGAGGCTTCGAGGAAGGAATGGGAGGGAGTAGCGATCATTATCAGAAGCTTAGGTTGGTGGGTGCCTCTCGAATGGGTCATGAAGGAGGTGAAAGACGAGGAAGCTTAAGTATGGCCTCGAGGCTTTTGCTCTGGGGGAGGATCATCATCTCCTCTGCTTCCGATCCACTATGAATTGCAAGATGGCTCTTTCCAATAGGTCTTGGTTCGTCGTCGGCCAACCGCTGGCGATGGAGCCGTGGGTGCCGGACTTTATGTCTGGAACTAGGGCAGTCACCTGGATGATGGTGTGGCTACGGTTGTTGGAGCTGTCGATCGAGTATTGAGGGAGTCATGGGTCCTGGGGATCGCATCAGAGGCAAGGGCGCCACTCGCCATCAATGACTTCACCAGTCAATTGTGAAAAACCGGCTATGCCTGGGTGCGGGTCGCCCTCGATGCGACGGTGCCGTTGAAGGTTGGGTCCTAATTAGGGGGCAGAGAGGGGTGTTTTAGCAACCCTTCATTTATGAGAATATTCTGACGGTTTGCTATCTCTATGGTTAGTTGGGGCATGCGGACGACGGGTGCCACTTTTCCCAAACGGAATCGAACTTGGGTGGCAGTGATTGCCCACTCTAGTCGGTGAATTTTGTGGATGTCGGCAGGATGGGCTAGAGGCCGAGGGCGGAACTAGGGATGGAGGAGAACATTTCGGAGATTCAAATAGAGGGTAGCGTCTCTGCTTCGACACCCGACGATTGTCCACAAATGGGACCCTAGATTGTCACGGCTTGGATATGATAGCTACGGCCTCTTAAAGCAGGACCAAAGTCGAGGAAGGAGGCTGAGTCATCTTGTCCTAACTCATCCTCCTCCAGGCCGAGTTCACCGAAGCAGGGGTCGAGGTCTACTGAGTCACCACCCAATTTGGATAAGTGGCAAAAGCCGACCAAGGTGGCTGGCGCAAATCGTCAGAGAAAGGCAGAGCTGCGTTGGAACTTGGGTGAGTTAGCTCGATCGAGTCAGAGTGGGGGGCTGGATCTGACTTTTCAACCCTTATGGACCTTGGCCCATCGGAGGACAGCCCAAGCCTACATGACATGGTGCTAAACGAGGCAAGTTCTTCCAAATTAAAACGGGCCAGAAGCCCACCGAAGGCTCGTTTGGTTAAGGGGGTTATTGGCCCGAGCGTGAGCTAGACCAGGAGGGCTCTGGACTGAGCCATGACATGGATCGAGGGACGTCTGGGATCCCAAAGCTGGGTTGGAACTTGGGCGAGTTAGCTTAACTGAGTCAGAGCAGGGGGCTAGATTGGCCTTTTCAACCCTTATGGACCTCGATCCATCGAAGAGCAGCCCAAGCCCACGTGACATGGTGATGAACGAGGCCAGTTCTTCCAAATTAAAATAGGCCAGAAGCCCGTCGGAGGTCCATTCGGTCGAGAGGGCTATTGGGCTCGAGTGTGAGCTGGACTGGAAGGGCTCTGGATCGAGCAATGACGTAGATCGAGGGGTGTTTGGGATCCCAGATCAGGGGTGCAATCGAGTCGAGCCGAGTCGAGTAGCTGAAAATTCGAGTTCGACTCGACTCAAAATACTCGGATTTGAAATTCGATTCGAGATCGACGAGCTTTAATATCCCAAGCTCATGCTCGGCTCGATGAAAAATAGATAAAACTCGAGATCAACTCAACTTGATTCGACTCAAATATCAAATGAGCCATACTCGAGCTCGGAATCGAACTTTAGCCTAGTAATAATATATGTATTAATATATATATTATAAATAAAAATAATATTACTAAAAATATATAAAAATTTGAGTAGGCTCGCGAGCTTTCAAGCTGAGTATCCTACCACTTGAGCTCGACTCGAAAGCTAGTCGAGCTCGACTTGACTACTCGAGCTCGATAATAACCTAGTTGAGTCTAGCTTAGACTCGAATCGAGCTCGCGAGCAGCTCGACTCATTTGCATCCATCCTAAAGTGGGCCAAGGTGGAAGGCGTGAAGGCGACGGCAGAACCTTAAGGCCGGAGAGAGGTGATGGGGTCGGAGGAGGAGGTGATCAACGTCAACCGACCAAAGGGAGACAGACGGGTGGTGGATGGTCGGAAGGAGCCGATGGAGGAGGCTTGGGAGGTGCGGCTGATTGCAAGCTCCTCACCAAGGGGAGGGGATGGCGGCATCACCGACGGTGATTTTTGGACCCCAAGGACCTCCCTCGCGGCATGAGGCTAGTGAGGGGGCACATCCCCATGAGACAATCTCGGGTGGCAAGGGCTTGGCTAATGTTGGGCCGGGCTGTAAGTTGCAAGCAGGCCAAGAGCTAGTGGTGGCCAAATTGAAAGCTGCTTTGGAGGTAGACCGGACTGATCTCTATGCTCATCCCATGAAGGATTTGGACACAGCTCCTGAGGATCGTGCTGGGGCGGGGGGAGACCTAGCACTTCACTATTAATGTGGTACCCATGAAGGTGTTAGTGTGGAATACCCGTGGGTTTGAAAAATCGTCCTACATGTCTCATTTTTGAAGACTTATGTATCTTTATGGCTCAGATCTTTGTGTTTTGCTTGAAATCCGTCAGTTAGGGAATAGCCTCATCCATGCCAAGCGGAGATTTTTGAGAACCTAGGGGCTCTATGCAATCGAGTCTCGAGGGCTTTTTGGGGGTATCATTGTAGCTTGGAGGAATGGTGTCTGTGACCAGCATGTGATTATTGTTCTATCTGAGAATGACAAGTCTCTTGGCTCTTATCCGGTGTCTATGCAAGAACTGATTATAGGGAGAGATATATGGTGTGGAGCAAAGTGGTGAGACTGATTGATCAGGATGTCTATCCTTGGTGGCAGGAGATTTTAACTATATTGATAGTGCCTAGGAGAACATGGGTGGAAGGCTCTTTGTTGGTAGCATTGAGGCTAGAGAATTTCGTGAATTCATTAGGATGAATGGTCTGGTAGACTTGGGATTCTCTGGCTCCAGATTTATCTGATGCAATAATCGTCAGGATGGAGCGAAGATTTGGGACTGCATGAACAAAGCATTTGGTACAGCTAACTAGATCCAGATGTTTTTGAGATATCAGGTTAGCCATCTTTTCAAGATTGCATCTAATCACTGTCTAATGCTGATATCTATGGATAGGGACTTCTCATATAGAAGTCCTTTTCGAGTTGAGAAGTTCTAGTTATCTTATCCCCGATCCTGAGATATTGTGCGTGAGGTGTGGCGGCTTCTGATTCGAGACGATGCAATATATCAGATCACTCGGAGATTGGAGATGTCGAGATGCAGGCTCTATTGGTAGAACTGCGAGGTGGTTGGTGACATTTCTTAGAGACTAGACGAGATCGAGGCTGCCATCATTGAGCTCCAAAGGATGGAGGATCAAGATGGTGAGTTAACGAAGGTGGACCTTGTGGAGCTACGTAGGAGACTTGCTCTGCACCATTCTTTGTTAAGTTAGTAGGAGGTGATGTGGAGGCAAAAGTCGAGGATCCAATAGATTAGAGAGGATGACAGGAACATCAAATTCTTCCATCAATCAACCATCATCAGGAGATAGAGGAACCAGATTCAGATGCTAAGAGATGCGAGAGCACTGGGTGAAGGGTGAGGAGAACATCAGATAGGAGGTTTTTTGCTTCTTCCGAATGAGGTGGACGGAGCGTCTTGGGGGAAGTGAGATATCTGTCATTCCTTCTCCCATTAACCATGTTTCAATGCAAGACAATGATATGTTGATTAGTCTGATGTCAGCGAAGGAGGTCTATAAAACTTTTTATGCCATGGCAGAAGACAAGGCCTTTGGTTCGGATGGTTTTCATTTTTCTTTAGGTGGTACTGGATGATTATTCAGAATGAGGTAGTAGAGGCAATGCAGCAGTTCTTCGCCTTTGGATCTATGTTGGAGATATGGAAGAGGACATTTATTGTGCTTCTCTCGAAACTTCAGAATGCCTCAAAGTTTGGTCATTTCAGGTCCATCAGTCTTTACATTACCCTGTGCAAGGCCGTGCAAGGATTATGATTGGTCGGATGAAGTCGATGCTCCCCAAGCTGATCTATTCTGAGCGGGATGCTTTTGTTGGGGATCGTAGCATCTACGATAATGTGATAGTTGTGTAGGAGTTCATGCATGATTTATTGAGGGCTTCTGTTCGTCACTGTCTCATGGCCATCAAGCTTGACATAGATAGAGCGTATGATCATATCAGTTGGTAGTTTCTAGTGCATACTTTGGAAAGTTTCGAATTTCATGAGCAATGGATTAGATGGATTATTAAGGTTGGAAATGGGCTTGGGCCAGCCCGATGGGCTTCGGGCCTTCCCGACTTTAGGTCAGGCTATGGGTTGGGCCCGAAAAAATTAGATCGGGTTTTGGGCTCGAATATATAGCCTATTCATCTTTTGGGCCGGGCTCGGGCATACCATTGGCCTGGCCCGGGCCCTATCCGATTAGAGGCTCGTTCGTCGGCCCACTCCATTCTTCTCTCCCTCCCCCTCTTCTTCTCCCACCCCTTCAATGCCACCACCATCGGATTGTCTATGGATGGAGATGGAGTCATTGACAGGGGGGTCTCGAAGGAGGAGATCAAGAGATTTAGACATGGAGACATTGGTGGATCGTCCGAAGATGGAGATCAAGAATGGGGTCGACAGATTAGGAGTAGGAGATTACGATCATCCGGAGATAAGGAGAGGGGTCGACGGAGATCAAGATGAAGAGCTGGCTAATCGAAAGCATCGAAGCCCTCCTATCACAGATCCTCCAATCTCGGGCTCGGTAAGACACTCCTAGCAAGGTCGGGAACACTATGCCCAGCCAGAGCATCATCTGGTATGCAGACAAGTCGGCGGGGGGCAGCCGCCGCCATCGGCGAGGGCACCAGCAGTGGCTACCTGACCTCACTGCTATGGAGGTGGCGCATGTAGGTGGAGATGGGCGACTCCGGGGCGAAGCTGATGGTGGGAAAGGATGGGAGTGGGGAGAGGAGAGGCCGCATCTAGACATCGACGGTGGCGGAAGCCTAATGGTGAGGGTGGGAGACGGAGGGGGCAGGTGGGCAAAGGGCGGTGGGTGGATGCAATGGAGGTGGGAGGTGGTGGTGGGGGCGGCAAAAAGGAGGGGGAGGAGGAGGTGGCATTGTCGGGCGGGGTTGGTGGTGGGCGAGGGATCCGGTGAGTTTCTGGACGACATCACGGATGAAGACGAAGGGATCCCCAGCGGCGTATTGAGATGAAGACGAATCGTTGGAGATTGAGACCGATGCCTGATTGGGCTCCTTGCATTGGGTTGGCCCAATCAGGCTCGGGTTTGTTTTTTTCCAAAAAATCGGGCCTAAGCCCAGTCCGAAGCCTAAAAAATTATTTCGAATCGAGCTCGAGCAGGGGTATGGCTCAGCCCAGCTCGATCTAGTTCCAACATGATGGATTATGGACTATGTCCGATCACCTTGCTTTGCTCTTTTGGTTAACGGCACCTTGACCAACTACTTTCAGTCTACAGTTGGCCTCCATCAAGATTGTCCCATGTCCCTCTACTTCTTCATTCTTTGTGCTGATGCTTTGTCCAAAGCACTGCGGGCAGCTACTGCGGTGCGAGATCTCAACCTCTAAAGTCCGCACCAAGAGTTAGGCTAATTTTGCATTCTTTTTTTGCAGATGACTGCCTCTTAGTTGGTTGGACGACTGCTCGGAACGCGGTTTGTTTCCAGTGGATTTTGGAGTACTGTGGGGCATCTGGGCAGAAGGTCAACCTACTGAAATTGGTCTTGTATTTTAGTCCGAAGATCAAGAGCCGTTTGAGATAGGTGATCCGCGAGAGGCTAGGGATCTCGGAGCATATTGGATCCTATCATTACCTTGGGGTCCCGATCATTAGGGCAGGCACCAAAGGATAGAGTGTACAAGGATTGAGGAGTTGATCCGAGGTCGGCTGGAGGGATGGCAAGCCAGATGCCTTTCCATGATGGGTAGAGTCACAGTTGTTAGATTGATGCTCAACTCTATTTCGGTCTACCTGATGTCCCACACCATATTGCCGAAGGCTATGGTGACGAGATGTGAGCAATACTTCAGGAGCTTCTCATGGGGGTCTCATCGGGGCAGGCGTGGTGTCCATCTATTGGCTTGGGATGTGATTTGCCAGCCCACCAAGGATGAGGTTCTTGGCATCCAGTCCCTTGTGGCAAGATGCGATGTGTTGATTGCCAAACATGCTGCCAGATTTCTATTACAGTCGAATTACCTATAGATTACGGTGATGAGGGCTCGATATGGTTCTTGGCACCTTGGTGATGCCATCCAACCTGCTCAGCACAGCTCTTTTGTATGGAGGAAGATTTAGTCTCGGGCTCAAACGGTCCTAGACTGTGTCAGATGGTTTGTGGGCGATGGTCAGACAATTGATATTCTGCGAGATCCATGGATTGCTGAGCTACCATTGAGCAAATGGCCCACCTTTGTGAACATGGAGATCATCGAATCATGGTATGTTTGTGACCTATTTCAGTTGGGGGGGAATGGATGAAATGTTGGCTTAGTGACCCACCTGTTTGGCGCTAAGCTAGCAAAGATAATGCTTTCTATTATGCTGCCTATTCACACCAACCTAGATGTGAAAGTGTGGGGATCGGCCTGCATTTTGAGGGTGGTGACCAGGGATCTGTATGAGACTTACGGGGGGCTCTCGATCGGGAGATTAGATGGGGTATGGATCTAGAGGCTGCATATCCACACATGAGTTAGTTTGTTCATTTGGAAAGTGGCTAGGCGCCAGCTTCCGACTAGGGTGGTTCTGCGAGCTAGAGGCATAGAGCTTCTGGCAACATGTTCGTCCCGTGGTTTGGAGAAAGGGATTGTTGATTATGTCCTTTTCGTGTGCCCTCGTGCTCACCAGGTGTGGAGGATGGCCGACCTTCATGCCATGACCATTACCCCCATGGAGCCTACTCAGATCTTTTTAGAGGCTCTTCAGAAGAGCATGGAGAATGACTCATCTAGGGCCATGGGTACTCGGGTGGCCTATATTGTCTATTACATCTGGCTGACTAGGAATAGAGATTTATTCGAGGATGTTTGGCAATCAGAGAGGCACACTCTAGAGAGGGCCTCGCTCCAGGCTACGGAGATCATGCGCTGCACCCCGACCAGTTCGACCTTAGCAACTTGGGTTATCTAGGACTCTTTGGCTGCTTCAGCAGCGCCTCGATTGGTGTTTGTCACTTGGGAGCCCTAACCTATCGAGTATATCAGGGTCAACTTTGAGGCAACATCAAAGGCAATAGAGCGAGCACAGGATTTGTGATTCACGGCCCAGGCTCTAGATTTCTGGTTGTCGATGGTTGTCACCTCATCGGCAGCATGGTTCCAGTGGCAGAGCTGTAGGCAGCGTAGGCAGATATTATCTTTGCTAGACTAAGGCTTGGAGCAAAGAGACTTGTGATTGAGGGGGACTCCGCCATGGTGGTAGCCTGGTTATCTGGAAAACCATTGTTAGCGGCAGTGCATCCTCTCATTCATGATGGCCAGTGCGTGGCGGGGACTTGCCTTTCCTTTGAGATTTGTTACATTTACTGAGAAGCCAACTATGCTGCTGACTGGATGGGCCTTTTATGTGGTGGAGCATATCGGTGAGACAATATGGACTGAGATTGAAGACCTTTCGGCAATCTTTAAGGACATCCTTTTTTCTAATCTTTTTGGATGTATTCATACTAGATCTGTATTAACAATCCAGCTACCAAAAAAAAAAAAGGTCTTGTGAAGTTCAAGATCTGAATTTATGATTTAGGTTGATCACAATCATTTAAAAAAAAAAAATGTGTCCTATTGGTGTCTTTAGTCAGTTTGTCCTACTCATAAATATTTAAACTTCTAAATATAATTCTCACATCATCAATAAAAATTTCTGTCTTTTGTATTGTCCCAGTGATATCCTTGTCCTAGTAATACCCTTGTTGGAGCTCATTTTCGCTTTCTTTAGTAAGAAAAGAAGAGTCATTTGCATTTTTTTCACTAAATCTCTCCTACTTCCCCTTTGTACTTATTTCTCCTTTGTAGATTTTCCATTTGCAGCACACATCTTAGATCTTTCCATAAAATGTAAGCATAATATGGATCCATGAAGCGCCAGAAGCGCCAAAACCACTCTAAAATACGTCGATAATGGATCTAGGATTCTCAACTGAACCTATAACTAAAACTACATTTTCTGCTAAACATTCTAATTGAAATAGGATTCCAAATCATTGCAAGAATAACTACATTTTCCAGGACTGCTATGTTATTGTGGTGTCCTAAAACTATCCCAGGGTGATCTGATACTCATGCAATCCCTGGTCACTGTCATATTGTTAATCACAGTTGCTACTTGCTATTTTGGAGTTGCTGTTCCGATCCATGATGTGCTGGCGTGAGAGCCTGAGTTCTTTCTTAGGCCACATGAGTTCCGAAAGCAGCTTAAAGCCTTAAATCTAAAAATCAGATGTTATATTGTCCATAGATAAAACATAAAAGATCATACAACATCAACTTTGTGTTCATTTAAATTCACTATAAGAATACTATTGAACTGTAATCAAAGTTAATGGTCCTTGCATGAGAAGTCAAGACTTTATATCGTAAAAGTTTTACTTTTGATATTTGGTTCCATGCAAGAGACTCAGGGGAGCATGCAGCTATTTCTTTATTATATGGTGATGTTATGGTGAAGATGCTATCTAGCCAACACATTTAGCCAAAATACCTTTCATAGTCTCATCTTGTCGTTTTGAGCCCACGCTGCTCTCATCTAAACTTTGTGATTCTGCCAACCATTCTTACTAGTCTAAGCTTGAATTGGTAGTAAACTATAAAAAAAGGTTAAGGATTGAATCTTTGGTTAGATGACCAGCTAAGCTGTATGAGGGCATTATGTGATCAGGAAGCCCTTATTCTCCAACATTGAAGCTGACATGACATAACTGCTTTTGGTCATTATATGTTCACAGGGATAAGTACATTAAAACATATTTCTTATGTAGAGCATAGCAAAAGTACTCAACGGAATGCTTTTTAACTTGGCATGATAGAAGAGTAGGCAAAGATTTTGCATGTGTAATGATTCAGAGTATTTGATGATTGACAAAGTTGTTCTAGGTATTGATATTGACCTCATCATCAATTTTTTTTTGATCAATGAGTTTGGCTCCCAGCTTCCTTCCAGATTGCACTCCTTGATGGTTCAATACCCATGATGTTGGTATCAGAGGTTCATAACTTCTATTAAATGCAAATCCTTGACTGCATATCTCCTTTCCATTTCTAGTTTGGCCATCAACACCTGTTTACTTTTTAATTAGAAGGACCCATCGGCCAGCTTAAATTTGTAGGCAACAAATGGATGCTGCTCCATACCCATGCAATCCGTTACAGTCTCCTGCATTGTTTGAATCTGAGCCACATCAACAGAGGCATGGAATCATGAAGCTATACGATAGGGAGGATGGTGTGAACCTCTGGGCTATGCCTGGTTGGTGTCTAAAACCAATAAATAAAGATCTGCCTTACAAAATGCAAACACTTGTTTCTTTTGTCCTCTTAGGCATTGCCATCACATGCCCGATACACACAAAGAGGGGTGTGTGGGTGGATGGGTGTTTTTTCTTTTTTTTTGGGGGGGGGGGGGGGGCGGGTGTTTTGGGATCCAATCAAAGAAGAAAGGGTATTAATAAATCAATCAAATATGTTCTTGATTAGAAAAAGGGGTCCATTAAGTATGGTACAAGCAAAAGACAAGTCTCATCATTTTGTTTATCTGATATTAACTATTCAGGCACTAAATTACCATGATTGTATACTTGTATATCTCCCAACTATCCATATTTATTACACCATGTTGTGAGATGTCGATGAGTCCAGGCCAATAGGAATATGAAGAATCTGCTTTATGTAGATGCATACTCCAGAGTTGACTTCCTTACACCGACATCCAAATGATCATCCTTCCACATTGAATGGTATTTATGTAGTTGAAAATAGGTAACAAGCACGTATCTTCTGGAACTTATTCTTTGATAAAGGGGCTTGATCTTATGCTATCCATCATGTGAATCAAATGTCCCAACAAGTAATATATTATTTATAATGAGCTATTGCAGGCTGCTAGAAAATTTTATCGTATTGTATAATAGTGCTTGGTTGCCTTGATTTGTTTATGGATAAGGTATGGCTATGGTGCTGGATAAGCAAAACTGATAGAATGTATTTTTGCTGCAGAGGAAGAGGATCGTATCATAATTGCTGCCCATGCAATCCATGGTAACAAATGGGCATCGATAGCGAGGCTTTTGGAGGGAAGAACAGATAATGCGATTAAGAATCACTGGAATTCCACCCTGAGGCGTAGATGTTTTCAGGCTGAGCAATACAAAGCAGCAGCATGTGATGCTTTGCAAGATGCTAGTGCAGAGAAAGCCAAAGGATCTTCAGAAGAAAGTCCATCCATTGGGGATGTTAATTCCTTCAAGTCCTTGGAAGGAAGAGATGTTAATTCGAAAGAAAACATGTCTGACAATTCTGAAGATATAGTCAATGCCAGAGATGACAGTTCTGAAGTAAAAGACCCACCTTACCTGTTCCGACCGGTTGCAAGAGTCAGTGCCTTCCACCCATATAATCATGTGTCTGGTCAGTCATGTGGTTCTTTATTGTCAAGACCGGTCCAAATGCATGGATTGTTATCCCAAGCCTTTCAAACTGGAGCTGGAATCTCCAAATTGCTTGATGGTAACTGCAGTGAACCTCAGGTGCCACCCCGATGTGGCCATGGCTGTGGTAGCATTGAAAATGACAGCCATCCTCAGAACTCGTTGTTGGGCCCTGAGTTTGTTGAATTTGTGGAGCTTCCCGCCATTTCAAATCAAGAATTGTTTTCAGTAGCCTCAGAGTTGAGCAGTATTGCGTGGCTTAAAAGTGGCTTGCAAGTCGGTAGCAGCTGTATGTATGGTGGTTCACCTAGTCCGGTAGCTCCACCAGGGGGACATGTGCAATGAGCAAAATTGAGAGGGTTACAAGGATGGTCACTTGCAAGTTGATGACGGTAAAAACAAAGTGAGTTCTTAATGGCTCAAGTATTTGAGGTATGTCAAGGTCACCTTTTCATCTAGTAGCTGATACTGAGGGCATGAACCAAGCAACTTTAGTTCGAATATGCTAGGAAGGGATTAGGATACCCTATGGGGATGGCAAGAGTTCCCTTTATTTATAGAATAATAAACTAGTAAGTTCCTTGGGATAAACCGCTAGATCTTGATTAATCAAAAAGGTATCTTTGATTTCTGTGGTGTACTTTGTTACTTTTTGGTATAACAATATATGAACGGTCAGCTAAATAGAAGTATGTTCTCTTCAGCATCTGCAACAGAAAGTATGCTTCTTGCCTAATACCGTACAGAGATATATTGATGTGTGATTTTGACCTCTTTGATCAATGTTTTACGTGTGCCATGTCGTTGTAGAGAAAAGAACTTGATTTTTTTTTTTTTAATAAACAAAACATGTACTTATTTTTAGAACTCTTTATGTAGTCAAAAAGCAAAGAGAACCGTGCCTGTCGTGACATCGTGACTACTTGTTTGATACGTTGCCTCATGTTTGGATGGTTGTCTTGTATTCACTAAACAGAGGTCCATACTTTTTTCTGGCCCGGTTGTATGATCTAGATTATGATCATGTCATGTAAGTCATGGTTTTTGGCCATCATATTTAATTTGTATGCTGAAACCTAAATATTAATGGTGAAAAAAAAAAGGAAGAAATAACCAAAGTAGGAGTCGGTTGATAAACTAGAACTTTCTAGGTTAAATTGCGCTCCAGAAAAGTAAAGCTTTATGCCTTGTCTTGCTGTTTTGTTTCTTCTACTGGTTAATTCACAGCCTAGCCCGCTAAAATTTCCAAGCCACATTTTATTTTTGAGCCTGTTGCTTGGACGTCAGAACCATGGCGGCATAAACATGTCTTATCAAACAGGTATGTTGAAGTTTTCAGTTCCTGGCAACCTCCTCACTGTGCGTGAGCCGGTAGTCCATACTTGTTTTATGCAACTGCACGTTTCCAGAGTGTACTGTGTACTTTGTGAGGTGTTTAAATCACCAGGGATGTATTGCTTGTGTTGTGTTAGAATCGTTATGAATGTGTTGCTCATGTTGTTTATGTTTTTAATTGGAAGCATGTATGCTCTCTCTTTTGTAACGGACAAGAAATTCTATATTCTTTTCAGGACACTATTTCTTCGAGCTGCAAAGAACTGTAAGCTATAAAACATAATTTTATGATGTTTTTAGCTATGTAGATCACGTTCCATTTAACTTGCATGTGCTACCAAACGTCCCCACCGTTGGAGAATAGTTATATTTTTCAAAGATACGGAGCATGCTTAGGAAATGTTCTTTAGCTCTATTTAGATCTACTGTGTGTTGGGATGAGGGCTTTATCCAAATTCTAGCAACGCAATCAAAAGACTAGATCAACCGAAGGGGCGGGACCCTCCCAGACCACTACCGACTATGACTAGGAATATAGTGGCTTGTACTTTGGTGTTGTAATAAACGCGGTTGTTGTGATAGCCCAAAAAATTCAATCCAAACAAAGCCCAGCCCAGCAGACCAAGCTCGAAACGAAAAAAAAAAAAAAAAAAGGGGATCAAAAATCGGGAAGAAGACTCCCGGTAGGAGTCTTCTTCTCCGGCGAAACCCAAGCAAATCAGGAATCCTAGGACCCCTCGGAGTCCTAGGACTCTCTATAAGAAGACCCCCTCTCTTTAGAATCGATCCATCGACTCTTTTCCCCTCTTTTCCTCTCTGATTTTTCCGAAGAAGAGCCGCGATCCCTTGCCTTGTTCTCGCCGTGACTGCTCTCCGACGAGGCCACCGGAGGTCAAGGTAAGTTTCCTTTTTTTTTCCCTCTTCCTTCCGTGCTCCTGTGCGCGGCTGCCGACGACGAGAGTCGCCGATTTTCGAACGGAAAAGAGACCTTGTTTTTGAGCTTTTTTTCTTTGGATTTTCCGGCGCCGGCGATCGGAATTGATCGCCGGCCACGCTCCTCCGTGACCGAGGGGGTGGCCCCCGTCGACCGCCGGCCTCCGCCGCAGCGGCCATGGCCCGAACGGCCGATCAAGGCCGGAGGACCAAGGGTCCCCTGTTCCGGCACGGGAAGAACCAAGAAAAAGAAGAAAAGAAGAAAAAGAAGAAAAAGAAAAGAGAAAGAAGGAAAAAGAGAAAAAGAAAAGGAAAAAAAAAAAAGAAAAGAAGAAAAAGAAAAGAAGAAAAAGAAAAGAAAAGAAAAGAAAAGAAAAAAAATATAATAATAATAATAAAAATAAATATATATATATATTTATATATATATAAGTAAGTAAATAAATAAATAAATAAATTAAAAAAATTGAAATTGATGAGAGAGAGAGTTTCTCTCTCTTCTCTCTCTTCTTTCAGTCTAAACCCTGACTTTCTCTCTCTGGAATTGGACTTTCTCTCTCTACTTTCTCTCTCTAGATTATTTCTCTCTCTTGATGAATTTTTCTCTCTCTAAAGTTATTCCTCTAGGATTAGCGAAGTGGAAGGCTTCATCTGATGATTCTGATCGAGTTTAGAGATGAGTCTGATTTTAAGTGAGATTTTGATTTGGGATATGTTTAGATTGAATTTTGAATTAAATTAATGTAAAAATATAATTTTGGATAATAGGCACGGAAGAATCTCCTAGAAGTTAGTTGATCTGTTCATTCAGTGCTCCGTGAAAGGTAAGTAATGAATCATCTTCTCGAGATATTTCATATTTATTCTGAAAATAAATAATTATTCTCTGAAATTATGCATGATTTATGAAATTATATTTTTAAAGAAAAGTGCTTTTGAAATGTTATGGTATATCGATTTATGCACATATTTAGTGAAAGATTATGATATATATTGTGGTACAAAGTGTTTTGATATAGATCGGATTTATGCTCTCGGCCTAACTATGTTTCAGTGGGCCCCGCCAATGGGGATTATACGTTGGTATTTGTGGACCCTGCCAGTGGGGGTTGTGCGCTGGTGTTTGTGGACCCTGCCAGTGGGGGTTGTGCGCTGGTATTTGTGGACCCTGCCAGTGGGGGTTGTGCGCTGGTATTCTGTGGACTCCGTCAATGGGGGTTAAACGTTGGTCATAGTCAAAGCTGTTGAGTTACGAGTGTTTTTGAATCGAATCGGATTTATGATTATATTACATGTGAATATTTGAAAATATTTGGTTTGTATTAAATCAGCATGAAATATACTCTTATGTTTATTTGCAGCATTATTCTTAAAAATTATATAATATCTAAATTATCTAGTTGAGATATTTGTTACTTACTGGGCTGTCTAGCTCATTACCTTTCCTTCTATTTTTCAGATTCAGATAATTAATTTCGAGCGTGGGACGAAATATTGGGACAGAGCTTTTAGAAGCGAGATTAGCATTGTCAACTTCATTGAACTTAGATTTATTTTTTAGCAAAAATTTTATTGGATGTAAGACATTTGATTTAATTACTTGAATTACAGTTGAATAATAATTATTTGAATTTATTCCGCTGTGATGCATTGATATCGTGATGAGATGCCTTGCATGCTTATGGAGAGAGTTCTTCATAAGTATGCGGCGGTTGCCGCGACCCTCGATTCACAATCTCGGGTCGGGGGCGTGACAATTAATATGGTATCAGAGCATAAGTGGATAAATTATGACACATAGAATTTGACACAGTATGAGTGTAGGTGGGTAAACATTAGGAATATTGGGACGTTAGAATATGAGCATCATAATAAACCCATCCTAACAAATAGATAAATGAATCTAATAAGATTTTACTACTACAAGGTTACCATGCCTCCCCGTAGAATGACAAGAACTACTCAAGGAATTGCAAGAGAGACATCACAACCATGGGATGGTAGCACTCCCCATCTGACCAGTGGCACCCCTCAGGAGGGAGTCGTAGATCCTAATGGAAGTGCTTCGAGAGCACGTCAAGAACCAGATATGGCTCAGTTAATGCAAACCCTAATCAGGATGGTACAAGCGCAACAACAAATACAGCAGCAAATATTTGAACAACAGCAGATACAACGAGATACACAACAATATCAGCATCCACCACCACAACATGGAGAGCAACCAGTACAACGGAACAACATTTCAGAATTTAAAAAGCTTGCTCCTCCAGCTTTCAAGGGGACTACCGAACCTTTGGAGGCTGATAACTAGATAATGGAGATGGAGAAGGCTTTCGCTGTCCAAGAGTGTCTTGATGAAGAAAAGATTCGATATGCAGCTTATTTACTATAAGGAGAAGCATACAACTGGTGTCAGCGACTACAGCGCAAGTATGACCAAGACGGCGAAATACTTACCTGGGAAAGATTTCGGATTGCATTCTATGATCAGTATTTTTCTCGGAGTATAAGGATCCAGAAAGAGCAAGAATTTATTTATTTGAAGCAAAAGGGTATGAGTGTGACTGAATATGAAGCAAAATTTACAGAGTTAGCAAAATTTGCTCCGAGATTAGTGGATGGTGAGCAAGAACGTGTTCACAAGTTTGAGATGGGACTGAGAACTGAGATTCGAAAACAAGTGGTTCCATATGAATTGACAACTTATGCAGATGTGGTAAATAAAGCACTGATAATTGAAAGAGAAGTCAATGAAGAACGCATGGAAAGAGAAAGAAAGCAAAGAAAGAGAGCACAATCAAATGATACACAAGGGCAGAATAATAAAAACATCAAAAGATCAGCTAAGGGAGCAGTAGACAATAAGACTCAACAGATTGATGGTGAGCCGTGCTCCAGATGTGGCAAAAATTATGCAGACAAAGATTGCTATTGGAATACCGGTACTTGTTTCAAATGTGGTCAGAAAGATCATAAAATCGCTAGCTGCCCGCTAAATACCGAAAATCAAGCTGGCAAAAGAACTCATGAAGGACAACATAAGGGTGGCGGACAGATTTTTAAAACCCAGGGAAGAGTTTATGCGCTTACTCAACAGAATCCACAGGCTTCCAATACAATGGTGACAGGTATAAAAAATTTCGAGGACGAAATTTTTTTTTAGGGGTGAAGAATGTGATAGCCCAAAAAACCCAACCCAAACAAAGTCCAGCCCAGCAGACCAAGCCCGAAACGAAAAAAAAAAAAAACAGGGGATCAAAAATCGGGAAGAAGACTCCCGGTAGGAGTCTTCTTCTCCGACGAAACCCAAGCGAATTAGGAATCCTAGGACCCCTCGGAGTCCTAGGACTCTCTATAAGAAGACCCCCTCTCTTTAGAATCGATCCATCGACTCTTTTCCCCTCTTTTCCTCTCCGATTTTCCCGAAGAAGAGCCGCGATCCCTTGCCTTGTTCTCGCCGTGACTGCTATCCGACGAGGCCACCGGAGGTCAAGGTAAGTTTCCTTTTTTTTTCCTCTTCCTTCCTCTTCCTTCCGTGCTCCTGTGCGCGGCTGCTGGCGACGAGAGTCGCCGATTTCGGAACGGGAAAGAGACCCTGTTTTTGAGCTTTTTTTCTTTGGATTTTCCGGCACCGGCGATCGGAATTGATCGCCGGCCATGCTCCTCCGTGACCGGGGGGTGGCCCCCGTCGACCGTCGGCCTCCGCCGCGGCGGCCATGGCCCGAACGGTCGATCAAGGTCGGAGGACCAAGGGTCCCCTGTTCCGGCACGGGAAGAACCAAGAAAAAGAAGAAAAGAAGAAAAAGAAGAAAAAGAAAAAGAAGAAAAAGAAAAGAGAAAGAAGGAAAAAGAGAAAAAAAAAAGGAAAAAAAAAAAAAGAAAAAGAAGAAAAAGAAAAGAAGAAAAAGAAAAGAAAAGAAAAAAAAATATAATAATAATAATAAAAATAAATATATATATATATATATATATTTATATATATATATAAGTAAGTAAATAAATAAATAAATAAATTAAAAAAAATTGAAATTGATGAGAGAGAGAGTTTCTCTCTCTTCTCTTAGTCTAAACCCTGACTTTCTCTCTCTGAAATTGGACTTTCTCTCTCTAGAATTTTCTCTCTCTAGATTATTTCTCTCTCTTGATGAATTTCTCTCTCTCTAAAGTTATTCCTCTAGGATTAGCGAAGTTGAAGGCTTCATCTGATGATTCTGATCGAGTTTAGAGACGAGTCTGATTTTAAGTGAGATTTTGATTTGAAATCTGTTTAGATTGAATTTTAAATTAAATTAATGTAAAAATATAATTTTGGATAATAGGCACGGAAGAATCTCCTAGAAGTTAGTTGATCTGTTCATTCAGTGCTCCGTGAAAGGTAAGTAATGAATCATCTTCTCGAGATATTCCATATTTATTCTGAAAATAAATAATTATTCTCTGAAATTATGCATGATTTATGAAATTATGTTTTTAAAGAAAAGTGCTTTTGAAATGTTATGGTATATCGATTTATGCACATATTTAGTGAAAGATTATGATATATATTATGGTACAAAGTGTTTTGATATAGATCGGATTTATGCTCTCGGCCTAACTATGTTTCAGTGGGCCCCGCCAATGGGGATTATACGTTGGTATTTGTGGACCCTGCCAGTGGGGGTTGTGCGCTGGTGTTTGTGGATCCTGTCAGTGGGGGTTGTGCGCTGGTATTTGTGGACCCTGCCAGTGGGGATTGTGCGCTGGTATTCTGTGGACCCCGCCAATAGGGGTTAAACGTTGGTCATAGTCAAGGCTGTTGAGTTACGAGTGTTTTTGAATCGAATCGGATTTATGATTATATTACATGTGAATATTTGAAAATATTTGGTTTGTATTAAATCAGCATGAAATATACTCTTATGTTTATTTGCAGCATTATTCTTGAAAATTATATAATATCTTAATTATCTAGTTGAGATATTTGTTACTTACTGGGCTGTCTAGCTCATTACCTTTCCTTCTATTTTTCAGATTCAGATAATTAATTTCGAGCGTGGGACGAAATATTGGGACAGAGCTTTTAGAAGCGAGATTAGCATTGTCAACTTCATTGAACTTAGATTTATTTTTTAACAAAAATTTTATTGGATGTAAGACATTTGATTTAATTACTTGAATTACAGTTGAATAATAATTATTTAAATTTATTCCGCTGTGATGCATTGATATCGTGATGAGATGCATTGCATGCTTATGGAAAGAGTTCTTCATAAGTATGCGGCGGTTGCCGCGACCCTCGATTCACAATCTCGGGTCGGAGGCGTGACAGTTGTGCTGACGATTAAGCACGTATGCATGTTTTGAGGAGGACTGAAAGCATCGAGAGAACATTGGACGCACCCTTTTTGTTCCATGTCGTGTTAGCTGTGCGTCCAGATATTCTTGATTTTCCTATCATATCCTTCCTTTTTTTTTTTTTTTTTTCCTTTCTTGCTATCATTCTCCTCCATCAGAAAGTGTCTTTTCTCCATCCTCTGGTAGGTTTAATCTTGTTGGGACGATTACTATTGTCTCCATATTTCTTTTCATCTCAACTATGGAAGGGAATAAGAAGGCGCAGTTAACATTTGACATGGATCTATAATTTGACTTCAGAATCTTATCGAATTCCATCAACTAGAATTTTGGACTTACTTGAACCCAGCATTGCCATAGTTGGAAAACATTGTGTTATCTTTTCTGCTTGTTAAGTTTCCACTAAGAAAATGTTAAAGAGTGGCAATTTTCCAATGAAGGAGAATCATTGAGGCACCCATTATATGCACATGAGAAGTCCATTGACTTGGAAATCCCTTTGTTGGTGCAAAAATCCGCTTACGTCGAAGAAGCTGGAGTCGCGGTCACCGCCGGGACCTGCAAAAGAAGTCTAAACTGGAGGTGGGGTTGCTCCGGCAAGATCCTCCGACGCTCAAGTCAGTTCTCTGCCTCAACAAGAATGGAGTGCTCGAACGAAAATTTTAGCAGAGTTTCTAGGTAAAAATGAGAGCTTATAGAATAACGTATCTGGGGTTCTCCCTTTTATAGACGGAGGGGGCAACAAACTGATGGTGATGCCTGTAACCGTCTGGCAGTAGGCCGCCCATAGTCAGAAAAAGTTTGTTGCGGAGAGTAGTGGGGTGGACCCGTGGCTATTACCGGAGCGTGCCACGTGGAGTCTGCCACGAGGAGCAGAGCGGCATCCGTTGTCGCGACTTGCCAGAGGATAGAAGAATTGCGCGGTATCTGTCGCAGGAAGTGGAGCAGGACCGTGGCCATTATTACGGCCTGCCAGGGAGTGATGGAGCCGCATAGAATCTGCCGCAGGGAATGGAGCAGAATCGCGGCTGTTACTGCGGCGCGCCAGGGGGTGAAGGTCTACCGGCTGAAGTCCGGCTGGAGTGTCTGGCGGAGAGAGGTAGTTAGCCATCTGTCCGAGAGGAGCTCGAAATCCGACTTCGGCAGGAGCTCGGATGGAGTCTTCCTTCAGTCACAGCCGGGGGTGGAGTCCGGCTCCCGTAGGGGTCTGGGTGGAGTTTCCTTGCTGTTGGAGTCGAGGACGGAGCCCGGCTCCCGTAGGAATCCGGACGGAGTCCACCAGTAGTTGAAAGTCGGAGGGGACCTGCAAGGGTCGATCCCGCTGAGAACTTCGGCTGAGGATATTTTATACCCAACACCAGTCTCCCTACTTCCGAGTTTGAATTTCGAATGAAGGAAGTACAGAGAGATTGGCACAGTCGAAGTTATCCCCTCGAATCCTGCGCACGACCGCCCCCAGATATTTTGGCATTAAATGCGCGCGTGCTGGAGTCTTTTCGAATCGGGGCGATACGAAGGGATCCTTCAAAATTCCCGTTGGTACGCTGGCCCAGGTACGATGCAGTAATGGCTCTGTCAGCCGTCAGTCGCTTTTAGCCGCCTGCCATGGCGAGTGGGACACGTGTCGAGCGCGGGCCGGTCTGGAGAGATTTGCGATCATTATGGTGCTGGATCCTAGGGTCTATTTAAACCCATCACTCCGCCTTTAGGGGCCCCATTCCGCTCGAGAGTTCTATCGGTATCCGCCCTTGCTTCGAGAGTCCCAATTCCCTTGGCGTCTTCTTAGGCCATAGGCGTCCTTCGAGTCGCCCCTGTCCTCGCCCCTCCGCATCCTTCAGAGCGATCTAGGTTAGTCCCAGAATCTTTGCTCTTCTCTCTGCCGCTTAGGGGCCTTTTCTTCGCCATTCTCTTCTGTCGCCTTCCTCTGAGTAGGTCTCCTGTGACCTCTCATCCTTTGTCCTGTCTGTTTTCTTCGGGATCTTTAGAGTCTTCATTCGAAGTTATTTGAAATGTCTTCCGGCTCTTCCACTTCCAGCGATTCCGGGAGTTCTTCCGCCTCAACCCCCTAGGTTCCTCGTTCTGTAGATGAACCCGCATCTGGGGCTGGGCTTCGTCCGATTTTTGCGCCGGGCGCCATTCCATGCTCCCTGACCCCGGATGAACTCCTTCTGATAAGGGTTCAGTATGGAGTTCCTCCGGAGTACGACCTGGAGCTGCCTGGCCCCTCCGATCGGGCTAGCACTCCCCCACCCGGTCATTTTTGCTTGTATCAGGAGGCGTTCCGTGCTGGGCTCTGGCTTCCGCTTCCGCCCTTTGTTGTCGCCCTCTTCCGCTTCTTAGATATCTCTTTGGCTTCAGTTGCTCCGAATTCTTTTAGATTTTTGATAGGGTTTCTCTCCCTTTGCCACGTAGTCGAGGTCCAGCCATCTCTCTCTCTGTTTAGGTATTTCAATACCTTCAAGCGTCATCCTTCGGCGAAGGACTGGTGGTATTTCTCCCCTCAGTTCGGCAAGAAGGGGTTGCTGAAAGATACCCCCTCTTCAATCCACAACTAGAAGGAGAAATACCTCTTCGTCCACTGCCCGACCCTGAGGTTGGGCCTGCCCCCTTGGGGCTCTCTGAGGGATTCTGTCCGCCGGGCCCCTAGCCTGGGGGAGGACGACCTCCAGGCTGCCCGAAAGCTTCTTGACTACTCCGCTCCTTCCCTTCCCAACCTTCTGAGGGAGAAATTTTTGTTCAACATCGGCCTGAGCCCCCAGGATCCTGCGAGTACTCCATCTTTTCCTTTCTCTTCTCTTCTTCCGTCCTTCTTCTTTTTCTTCTCTTTTCTCTTTTTTCTTCTCTTTCTTTTTTCTTTTCTCTCTTTTTTTTTTTTGCATGCTACTCCTTCCTTTTTCACCCCATTATTGACTTCTGATTTTTGATTGATTGATTTTTTTTTTTAAGGAATGGACGCCGAAGCAGCACGGATGCTTGCCAGGGGCCTCAAGGCCCATAAAAGAAAGGGTGCCGCGGCCTCCGGATCAGCAAAGAGGGTCAGGGTGGAGGAGATGAGCTTGGCCGCGCCTGTCCAGGCGGCTCCAGCGATCGACGTTCCTTCGGATGCCGAACTAACGGCCCCCCTGGCCTCTTCAAGGAGTCTGCCGACTGGGGCCCCCGTTCTGGGGGTCTGCTCCACGGAGGCGCCCGTAGTCGAGAGGGGAAGGAGAAGGAAATCGGTGGCCCGTAGGGTGAGTGGCTGTCGGGCCACCGCTGACGAGTCCCTCGGCTCCGAAGAAGAGCCGGAGAACCCCTTCAATGACAGGGATCTGATCAAGCGGTTGATCGACGGCTGCGTTCTGCCTGAGGTCGTCGAGAGGATCGATCGCGCCGATCCCGAGCAGCGGGTTTGAGACTCCTTGGGGTCCTTTCTCGAGGTAAACAAATCTTCATTTAATCAGTTTTTCGACCCATGTTCTGATCCCCTAGCCGCCCTTACAGATTGGGCACAAACTCCTCGCCAACATCGAGGCGACGAACCAGGCGAGGAGGGACGCCATCCAAGCGGAGGAGCGTCGTCGGGCCGAAGTCGCCCGCCTCAAGGAAAAGGCCGCTGAAGTAGTTGCCCTCCAAGAGGCCCTGGAGAAAGAGAAGCAGGCCTGGGAGGAGAAGAAACAGACCTTGGAGGAGACGGTGAGAACGGCGGAGGCCGAGGTCGTCAATTTGACGGAGCAAATTCCAGTCTTGGTCTCGGAGGCCAGGGGTCTTGCGGTAGAGGAGTTCAAGGCCTCCGCGGAGATAAGAGACCTAAACGTCCGGTTTGGCCAGGAAGCCTTCATCAAGGGGTTCGAGCTCTGCCAGGAGAAGATGGCCAGAAAATTTTTCGAGCTCGACCTCAGCTTCTTGGGCGAAGAGTCTGAAGATGAGGCCGGGCCTTCTCCTGCCGCTACTGCTGCCACAGCCCTCCTTCCAGGGACACCGAGCTCCCCAGCTTCTGCTTCTGAGGTCTGAGACCTCCGACCTTGTAGCTTTCTTTTACTGCAATTTTTTCCTTTCTTTTTATCTTCAAGAATCATTCAATCAATAAAGTTGAATTTCTCACCGTGGATGGCTTCTCTTCTCCCCCTTCCCCCCTTTTTATTTTTCTTTCTGCAATGAGATGCGCCTTGACGCTTCTGTCTCTTGATGGCAGTGTCCTGCCAAGGCAGCTTCCCTGCCCCAGGGGATCCCACTGAAGTCCACGATCCAGCGGCTGAAGAAGGAGGTTCTTCATGCGACGAAAAGGTCGAAGAAGATGGAAGGCGAGCTTCGTAGGTTAAGGGAGGGTTACTCTGAAGCCACCTCGGAGGCCACCCGCTTTCGGAATCTCCACGTGAAGGGGATCATGGAGTATAGCCGGAGGAAGGAGGACTTCGCGAAGGAGCTTGAGGAACACAAGAAGAGTGCCAACGATCGAATTTGGGCTCAAGCTGCCAAGATCAGCTCTCTCAGGGTGGAACTGTCAGCTGCGCAGGAGAGGATTAGCCAGCTGGAAGGGAGTTCATCCCGGCTCTTGGCTCGGGCCGACGGCGACCGGGAGTGGTCGAAGAAGGTCTCCGACCTTCAGCAGCAGCTTCAGGACGTCGAGGTGAGCTACGACGTGCATCGGGTCGGTTGGCGCAGGTAGGTGGATGAATATAAAGGGAGACTCAGGGTGGCGGCCGACGAAGTCGCCCGTTTTCAGAGACAGCTGGCTGACAGGGCTCAGCTTACTTCTGCTCGGGATTCTAATGAACTCCAGTCCCTAAGAGGAACCGTCGAAGGGCTTTCTATCGCCCTCGGGGAAAGGACGGTTGAACTACAGCAATTGAAGATCCAACTGGCATACGAGCAGCAGGCCGTCACGGACGTGGAGGCAGAATCTGAGGTCCTGAGAAAGAGGCATCGAGAGGCGGAGACTGAAAGCCAGCGACTTCGTCGGGCGCTCCAGGACGCGCTGCTGAAAAAGAGAGAGCTAGAAGAAGAAGTTGAGAATCTGAGGCAGTCCTGAATAAGGGGTGGAGTAGATAATTCTAGGTCGGAAGGAGCAGAGCTTCTCTAGGGCTCTTCTTGGCCTTCTGTCTTTTCATGTATACATTTTTTCTTTTGTTGTTTTGTCTCGCTTTTGTCATTTTGTTTTTCTTCCTTTGGTCTTTTGGGCTTCGTGATGTATATTTCGCAAATGGAATGAAAAGGAGATTTTGTGTTACCTCGTCCGCATATTGTATTAAATTGTTGTCCGCCGAACTTCTCTTGTCGTTCGACTTGTCCGATGTTGACGTCGTTTGGAGGTGCCCAGTCGTCGATACGCTGGTTTGCTTTCCTCGTCGTTCATGGCCGTAGGCTCGAGCTTGATGGTCCGAACTTCGCGTTACCTCGGAGGCATTGCTGTTTTCTTGATCTGTGTCGAGAGCCTTCTTAGAGGCCGGGGGTGTTTCGTAGGAACTTCCCATCTTTGTTGAGACGAGGTTCCTTAGGTCTTTGGTGTGGTTTGTCCTTCATCTGTTTCCGACGTAGTTCGTCGCTTTTCCTTTTTAATTTTTCTCCTCTTTTCGGAGTGAGGGCCCTCCCCTTGCCTTTTGCGGGGTTGCGTAGAAGTGTGAAGGTGCCGCTGAGGGGCCTTTCCCCTTCATCCGATCTTGTTGGGCGATCGGGCTTCGTCACCATCAGGATGAGGTTCTCCTTCCGTTCCTGACGTAGTCGATTTCAGCTCAGGTTAGGATGAGGTTCTCCTCCTGTTCCCAAAGGGGCCGCGGGGGCACATAAGAGCCATCGCAAGGGTCTCTCCCTCCATCCGATCTAAAAGAATCGGACCTTCAACTTTGCTCATGTCAGGACGAGGTTCTCCTCCTGTTCCTGACATGGCTGTGGGGGCGCATTAAGGCGTTGTAAGGCCTCTCCCCCCATCCGGTCTAAAAGAACCGGACCTTTAACTTTGCTCATGCCAGGACGAGGTTCTCCTCCTGTTCCTGATATGGCTGTGGGGGCGCATTAGGGCGTTGTAAGGCCTCTCCCCCCATCCGGTCTAAAAGAACCGGGCCTTCGACCTTGCTCATGCCAGGACGAGGTTCTCCTCATTTACAGGTTTCCCGAGTTCCATGGTCGTGGAAGGTCTGCTCCTCCTTGAGGCCCTCCGGTGATGGAGTCGATGGTCTCAATTGGAGGCCGATCTCTAGGCTGCTCCTCCCTCCTTGGCGGTTCAGGTTGCGGCAAGGCCCTTGGCCGATCTTCTCTACCCTCAGGCCGGCATCGGATGAACCTGTCGAGTCGACCTCATCGGATGAGCTCCTCGATCTCATCTCGGAGCTGGATGCATTCCTCCGTGTCGTGGCCGTGGTCGCGGTGGTAGAGACAGAACTTGTTGGGATTGCGCTTCCCGGGGTGTGTGCGCATCCTCTCTGGCCTAGGGAGCTGCTCCCTGACCTCCATCAGTACCTGGGTCTTCGAGGCATTGAGGGGGGCATAGTTGCAGAATCTTTCCGGTGGAGAACCCCGTCGAACCCCGCGATCCAGACTTCTCTGCCTACGTACCCGGGGTGGAGTATGGGCACGCTTGTGCCCAGGAGGGGATCGAGAACGCGGTCGAGCTTCTCTCGACCTTTTTTTGACTGCGGGCTTACTCGAGTCTCCCACCTGCCACTCTCTCACGGTCTCCTCATCCTTCATTTTGAAGGCTTCTTCCGCTCGGCCGTACCCTTCAGCCCGAGCCAACAAATCAGCAAAATCCCTGGGGTACTTCTTCTCCAGGGAGAACAAAAGGTCATTCTTCTGAAGGCCGTCCTTCAGAGTGGCCATTGCTACCGATTGGTCTAAATTCTGGACCTCCAGCGCTGCGACATTGAAGCGGTTGATGTAGGCCCGAATGGACTCCCCCTCCCTCTGCCTGATATTCATGAGGGACTCCGAGCCCTTCCGGGGGCGCCGGCTGCTGACAAAATGGGCCACGAATTGGTGGCTCATTTGATCGAAGGAAAAGATGGTACCCGACTTCAGTGTCGAGTACCAGTTTCTCACCGCTCCCTTCAAGGTGGATGGGAAGGCCCGGCACAAGATGGCGTCGGGTGCGCCATGAAGCAGCATCATCGTCCGGAAGGCTTCCAGATGATCGACCGGATCCGAAGTCCCGTCGTAGCTTTCGAACTGGGGGAGTTTGAAGTTTGGCGGGATCGGTTCCTGCATGATCATTTGAGAAAAGGGGGGTTAGTGCAAATATCCTCACCATAAGCAGGGGGAGCGTTGTGGAGTTTTTCGATTCGCCGATTCATTTCCTGGAGCCTCCGGTCCAGGAAATCCTCTCGACTTTGGGTCTCGAGGGTCCTCTGGCAGAATGGGGGCAGGGATCTTCCAGGGGTAGAGTCATGATCCGATTGAGGGCTCTCCACCCTCGGGTTCGTCTTCCCGGGAAAGACGGGGCGGCTGGCCCAAGTGGCCCGCCCCACTGCCGGATTCTGGCGTTCCGGTGACACCCTTTCCAGGCACACTGATGCTTGCGGCTGCTGCTGCTGCTGCATGGCCTGTACGGCCTCAGTGAGGCCTCTGACCTGCTGCGCCAGCAGATCAACTTGCTCCGCGCCGATCGCCGTCGCCGGAGGAGGAGGAGGAGGCTGAAAAACTGAAGGTGAGGCCGGAGCCTGAGATCTGGCTGCGGAGGCCGTGGATCATCGTGTGGATGCCTTGCGGGGAGGCATCGGGCCAAGACCAAGTAAAGGAGGGAGGAGAGGACGTCGGAAAAGATGCCCGGGGGCGGTCCCGTTGAGCGCCCCTTTAAGAACAAGGGTACTGCGAAGACACAGCCCCTTCCTTTAGCGTCAATCCTGTTGGTGCAAAAATCTGCTTACGCCAGAGAAGCTGGAGTCGCGGTCACCGCCGGGACCTGCAAAAAAAGTCTAAACCGGAGGTGGAGTTGCTCCGGCAAGACCCTCCGACGTTCAAGTCAGTTCTCTGCCTCAACAAGAATGGAGTGCTCGAACGAAAATTTTAGCAGAGTTTTTAGGTAAAAACGAGAGCTTATAAAATAACGTATCTGGGGTTCCCCCTTTTATAGGCGGAGGGGGCAACAAACTGATGGTGATGCCTGTAACCGTCTGGCAGTGGGCCGCCCATAGTCAGAAAAAATTTGTTGCGGAGAATAGTGGGGTGGACCCGTGGCTATTACCGGGGCGTGCCACGTGGAGTCTGCCACGAGGAGCAGAGCGGCGTCCGTTGTCGCGACTTGCCAGAGGATAGAAGAATTGCGCGGTATCCGTCGCAGGAAGTGGAGTAGGACCGTGGCCATTATTACGGCCTGCCAGGGAGTGATGGAGCCGCATGGAATCCGTCGCAGGAGGTGGAGCAGGGTCGTGGAGTGATGGAGCCGCGTGGAATCTGCCGCAGGGAATGGAGCAGAATCGCGGCTGTTATTGCGGCGCGCCAGGGGGTGAAGGTCTGCCGGCTGAAGTCCAGCTGGAGTGTCTGGCGGAGAGAGGTAGTTAGCCATCTGTCCGAGAGGAGCTCGGAATCCGGCTTGGGCAGGAGCTCGGATGGAGTCTTCCTTCAGTCACAGTCGGGGATGGAGTCCGGCTCCCGTAGGGGTCTGGACGGAATTTTCTTGCTGTTGGAGTCGAGGACGGAGCCCGGCTCCCGTAAAAATCCAGGCGGAGTCCACCAGTAGTCGAAAGTCGGAGGGGACCTGCAAGGGTCAATCTCGCTGAGAACTTCGGCTGAGGATATTTTATACCCAACACCCTTAATCAGCTAATCTCCTACAAGTATTGATCTCCATAATCAACTAAGCTCTTGTAAGTATTGATTGGCAATCCCATAATCAAATAGTCTATGTATGGTGACAATCCCATGAATTGCGTCAATTTTTCTCTATCCATGTTTGTACATATTGGTTTGTGGTGAGCCGGTGGATCTGGTCCAACCGATGATTTCTTTTCCATGAGAGCCTGATGACATGCCTCGTTCATGAAGCATGGCTGAAGTTGTTTGGATTTATGACTGGTTGCGGCTGGGCTGTATAACCCTCGACATAAATTTGAAACATGGAACTTTTTACTTTTAGCGGTAGATGAAATTGCATGCGGAAGGCTGCATGGCACCGATTGCATCAACATATTTAATCCATGCGCGCTTCTTCTCTTTCTTCTTTTTTTTGACGTTACCATGTGCGTTTCTTCTCATGTTCTACTTTGATTGGATGGTCAAATGTCTTCCTGTTCTGGTGGCCTTGAAGCACGATCCAGAAGAAAGTTTGGTCAATCTGTCAGACGTGCCTGGTTTCTTTTCCCATGTTTTTTTTATCGGTCTCGTGTCGTCCTTGTTGATTGCCTGCACCTACTGTGCCATTAAGATTTTTAGCTTATTTTATTTTGTTTTATAGAGGCTTGTGACAAGGTTGCTCATTGGCGAACAGGGACATATCCATCCTTGAATGAGACCGCACTTATTTGGGGAACCTACTTTACGACACAATGCTCGAAGGCCCCGTTGTGGAAAATCAATCACCAAGGATTTCCATATCCAATTAAAAAGTGCATAACTCTGAGATGACCAAAGGGTTGGTTCCTTTGTCATTAAGTTGTGAACGCTCCTTTGGTTCAACCAGCGCTACACTGCCAGTACGACAACACTGGAAAAGAAAAATTGCTTGCGTGGAACAAATGTAGCGGGGGTTCAATTCTAAAACAAAAATATGCAGTTGGTGTGATGCTAGTTGTTTCTTTTTTTCTTATATATATATATATATAATTTTAATTCTTAAGATAGTTTCCACGCATGCGAGTTCTAGAGCAATCTCCTCGTCATCCAGGTAAATAAATTGTTCTTTCGGACTCATGGCTCTTTTGCCCATAATACAAGATTGTCCTTGTTGACTTCCACTTCCATTTGTTGGATTATTTGGTGTGATCGTGATTCCATCATAATACAATCTCGGCCATCCGGCCTTCATGAGATAGATCAGCACCAAGATTCGAATCTTGAAGGGGCCCACAGCCTCGCTGATGATCTCCACCTTCCACGTTTCAACCATTGCGCTGAGAAAATTTTGTCCTTCCAGCCTTACCTGGATCCGCTTTCAAAATGACTTGGTCGGTCCAACCTTATTATCAAGGCCATCTCATTCTCATGTCGTGTAAAAAGATGACAAAAATGATTCTAATAAAATACCTTAAAAATTCATGAGCCACTTAATTTGGAAGAAAAATGGAAATGAAATGGTGTGTGCGTGTGTGTTATGTTATCACCTCACCTGGAAAGACGGATTGCCGTTGCCGAAACCAGCATCATGAACGAATAAATTTTTATTATTTTAATTTTATTTTTTATTTAAATAAAGTATTTTAACCCTTCCAGTAGCACGATTAAGGCAGCCAAAGCAAAGATCCTCCCACCATGTAACCCCAACTTTTTTGCTTCCCTCTTTACCTTTATCCCTCTCCTTTTCTCCCAGTCTCCACCCGTAGCGCCAGTGCTGGTAATAGTTCTTTCGTTATCATGTCTCCCTGCTCCGAGTAAAATCCAAAAGAAAGGCTGTGGGCGTCTTCTCTTTTACGTTTCTTGTGCTTTGCAAAGCTCAAATCTTGTTGAAGGTAGAGAGAGGTCACCCCCCCCCCCCCCACCTCCTGGTTGCTGTTAAAATCTCGTTTCATTCTGTTTTCTAGCTCCTTCCTTCTTCTGATGGGTTATGGATTGAGAAAATCTTGCAAAGATCCCATCTTTGTGTGGTTTGTTTTGATAATTTTTCGTGGTTGTGAATCGTAGTGTCGTAAGTGCTCGTTTCTTTAATAGGTTTGCCAATGCATCAATTATGGTTCCCTATATTTCTGCATTACAACTTCTCAAAAAATGTTTCCATTTGGGGACGAATATGTGCGCCCTAGAAGTGATTTTGCGTTTATTTGCTGCTTCTGAGAAGTTGGATTAGGTGTTTCTGAGAACCCCATTTTTGTTAGGTATCTACTTCTTTTGTAGGCCTTCAACCGTCACCTAAAATTCGTGTTTGCGGATCTGTTTGCTTATTCAACCCACCATAGCTGAAATTTTGGAGTAGCTCCTTGGTTCATTTCATCAATTTCTCTAGTAATGTGCTTCTTTTTCCCGGATAATGGGGTTAAAAATCTAGTTTTGCATCTGAGTTCTTGCAAGACTTTACTCGGATTCCCATCCAAAGAGTTTGTTTCCAGTGTTTCGCGAAGCTTTTTTTATTTGTTTTGGATTGATATCCTGAAATATCGCCTCTTATAGGGCTTTTCATGCCATAAAATAAGGTCTGATTCTCTGATAAATGGCAACAAAGGGAGAGAATTATAGTGAAGATATAGAAGGAGGGCCACACGACCTCTTCTCAGATGAGAGTGACGATAGCCTCTGCTTTTCTGATGCAGAGGACCGGTCCTGGCATTCACCATATGGTTCAAATTGTGCTGGTTCTGCATATGATGAGTATCGGTTCTCGGGTGCTTCTCATTTCGAGATAGATGATGGAATTCAAGAGCCATGCAGAAAATCTAGCTTCTCAGAGTGTTCAGTCGAGGTTGATTTGGAGAGAGGGATTTCAGAAATTAAGGTAAATAAAGATAAGGTTGAGAGGGATTGCAGGATCTGTCATCTCAGTTTGGAGAGTGGTGCCCCGGAGTCGGGCATCCCAATTGTATTGGGCTGTTCTTGCAAGGATGATTTAGGTGCTGCACACAAGCAATGTGCTGAGACATGGTTTAAAATCAAAGGAAACAGGTAAGTGAAACAACTTATATTTGCATTCTTTATTGTGGAATTATGAACTTTAGTTAGATTCTGCAGCATAGCTCGGGCAACACAGGATTTGCTTTTCAATAGTTCTGTCTTTCATTGCATCTGTTGCTATAGTGCTTCATTTTGTCTGGATATTGCTTGCTTCTTTTATACACATTGAACGAGAATAGCCTTGAACTGGAATTTGCTAATTGACAGTTTTGGGGCTGCATAGACTTTGATGATCATTTATTTGCAATATGCTAACCAAAATCTCCATGGCAGAATGTAATAGGCTGAGTCATGTGATGACTCCTGGAAGGTTGTGCAGAATATGCTCTTTGTTGCTTATTCTTAGTAGCCAGGAATTAAATCTATGTACACATGGTAATAGAAACTTATATGAGAAGCATGTTCCTTCTTTACTGAAAAAAGGAGAGAGGAAAAGAAAAGTGAGGCAGACTATATTAAGTTATAAGCAATGGAGAAGTTAAAGTGATAATGTAGGACAGTAAGAATTATGGTTGTAATGAATCTGAGGTACCACATTGATAAAGAAACACACTGGGGATTTGGTGTTGGGAATGATAGTTTGGAGGATTCATTTGCGAGGTCTCTTTGTTTTCATTCTTCTTCCATTTCCTTACTCTTTCACCATCTAATCATAGGAAAAGTGGAGTTTTGACATTTTATTTTTCACAGATGATGCATTCGACTTATATTTGACTTTGTTGCTTGATGTCATGGGTTTTATAAAAGATGTGGGGCCTGGAGTATTTAATGATCTTCGTATCTTCTTTTGCTATTTCAATTTATGTATTAATAGAATAACACAGTAAGGTGGGATGGTATAAATTGACAGAATCACATTTGACTGACATAATAACTCATTGTTTTTTGGCAATCTCTCATATTTGCATCTTCAGCTTATACAAGTGTGCTCTCTGTTATATTTTTACTTAGAGTTGGCAAACTAGGCTATATGGTGCAGTGGTTGCACTCCTCTTGTAGGGAGGGGCTTCCTTGTTCTAACCATGGGAGGTGTGAGTGTGTGACCATGAGTCTTAGCATGCTAAGTTTTCCATCATTTCTATGACATGATTGCTGGTGTCCCCATCGTTATTCTGAAAAAGCAAAAGGTATCTTAGAGTTGTTTTCGTCTCATGATGGCCCTTCAAAGAGTGGTGTCATTTTTACCAGTCCTGCACCATTCTCAATTTTTAACTCACCCAAACCCCAGCACCCTCACCCTGGTAATGATAAGCAACAGTATTTCCAAATTAATGGAGGGAGAATATTGATTGTTTAAAGACATCTCCTATGATCATGTTTTTTAATATTTTCATTTATATTTCAGCAATTAATTTTGATGAATTGCTTGATACATTCATTTTATGATGATAAATGTCCTAGATTTCAGACCACATAATTTACATTTAATTGTGGTCATTTTGGGCCCTGCTTCCCTGTTGAGGTTTGTGCAAGTGACTTTTGGAGGGTATTTATGTCCTTGTATTTTCTAGGCAACCTTGTATAGGAGACTAAACTCACCAGCTTAACTGAGTTGTACCTTTAAAATAGTTTTAAAGGGACCAGATGATTAAGTTGTCCCTTTATTTGGGGCTGCTATATGAATAATGAGCCACAACATGGATAATCTAGTCATCTTCAAGAAGGTGGCATGATTTTTATGAGGACTGGTAGATCTCTGAAATGCATTACCTCAGTGTTTCTTTTCCTCCAATCTTCATTAAGTAATTGCTAACTTTTAACCTATTTCCTTGCAAGATTTAAACAATCAGATTTCACTCTACGTCTACAGGTTAATTATTTCATTTTTCTAGAAAGTCTGATTTTCATCCAATAGGCCATCTTATTGATGCTGTCACTGAAGAATGTTACTGTGGCTTAACTGGTAAATTGCTGAATATCCTGAAGTAGATGTTTCAAAAAGGCACCAGTTGCTTGTGTCGTCCTTACCTGACATTTTAGTGTCTGGTCACCATGAGGCTCACCTCTTTTTATGTCTGTAGAATTGTTACAGAAGTTGGAAAATATGTAATCAATTCTGCTGTAACAAATTTTATGCAATTGAGACAATCATGTTTGATAATTTGGATAATAGAGATGCACTCCTTGCTGCATATTATACTCTCCCTATTCTTCATTCATTTTGGTTCTTATTATCTCTTTTATCTTTCTTCATGTCTATCTTGCGTCTGTTCTCTCACTACAATCCTTTCCTGCTTGTGTTTTAACATTGTGTTTGGCTCCTGCTGAATATTACCTTGCAACATAGTGCCTGACATTTTTTACCGTGAAATGTAAATTTAGAGAACAGAGTCATGGACAATGTCTCGTAGGGTTGGAGAAGAGCATTTTGTATGTTGCCAGTGGTTCTATTCAAGGTCAAAATGGTGTCTCCAAGAATCATATTATCTTCCCCCTCTATCACATCATTGCATGAAAACACAATACAAATTATGGGAAAACAAAGTTGACAATTATGTTATATATCTTTCTCGCCTGTATTAACTTTGGCACTTCCCCATATGTGATGCCTAACTGTTATTATGTTTTGATGTGCTCATCACCTGTGCAGTTCCCTTATGTGTTGTCTTAAAATATTTATGTTTATTAACATCCAAAATTTTTGAGACTCACTTGTTCTGGGCATATTATTTCAGAACCTGTGAGATTTGTGGCTCAACTGCACGGAATGTGGTTGGAACTGGGGATACTGAGTTCATTGAGCAGTGGAATGAAGCAAACAATGCTGCTGGACCACCTGCGTCACCATCGGAAACCCGAAGCTTTTGGCAGGGGCATCGGTTCCTCAACTTCTTGCTTGCATGCATGGTTTTTGCCTTTGTTATCTCCTGGCTTTTTCATTTTAATGCTCCTGGTTGAGTCCATTTCCAGTTGCAAGGGTTCCCCACTTTATCATAAGAAAGTTATCTCCATTGCTAGCTGGAACCCATTGGCAATATCATTACAAAAAAATCCAAGAAGATTTGGTGACAGCACCATGATGCCTTCTAATAGTAGGAAAAGTTCTGTTGAGTTTATTGCAAGGGCGGACAAAATAACCAGATGCCTCGTATTGGGTGTCAAAAATCTATCGCAAGTTCTTTGAGTAGAGAAAAAGATCAGGCCAACAAACCAGGATGCTGCCTATCAGGAATCAGATTGTTGATATGTTCTTCTCCTCCCCCCCCCCCCCCCACCCCTCCCTTTTTTTTTTTGCTTTTTCTTTTTTTTTTTTTTTTTTTGATAGCCCCTTGATGAGCTTTATTCTAGGTGTTTGATGAGTATGACTGTCCTTTAATTTTCAGCCATGCCATTGTTGCATCCCAAAAAAAAAAAAAAAAAAAGGTTTTGCCATTATAAATTCGCAATCCTTTTTCTCAGCTCTACTTGTTGACGGTCTAAGGTTATGTGTCCTCTCTTTAGAAAACTAGAAGTTGCAAATGTATCCATCTACAAGTAAGCTTATGTATTTCTATTAGTTATTGGAGGTTTTAAACCTTGCTGGTTACTACAAGCCGGTTGTGTCGTAGTGCTTTGACAGGGAAAATCTTACGCACAAGAAAGCTGCTGACCAGGGCTTTGGATATTTAGCAACATTTTCACATTAGCCTTCAAAGTAGGTGCTAAGCATTCTATCGGTAGACCCGCTGTTCATTGGCAGGACCAAGGCTTGTGCTGGCTACCACCTAGCGTCAACCGGTGGAATGCTGGGCTGATATTACCTTATTCTGACCTTAGGCCTAAATCGCATTTTAATTAACTACACTACAATCGATGATATCTATTCTTATTTCTTCGTTGATGCGCACTAATATAGCTGATAAACTTGATGAGCTGTGTATCTAGTAATCATGCTTAGGTGGCTGAGTAGGGTTAATCTCTGCTCCCTTTTCTCAAAAGAAAGACCTATTCTTCTACAGCTAAGAAATATTAAAGAAAATTGGTGGTAGGAACCATCATTTTATGTACGTAGATATGTACGAACTAAAAAGCAACTGGAACAACCAAACTCAGGTGGGTCCTGGAACCTATTAGCCTAACAGAAATACAATTGGAACAAGCAGGCCCAAAAAGGGGTGTTAATAGAGGCCACAAAACCTGAAAACCTAATTCGAAAGTGACTCAAAATAGAAGACTCGGATATATAAAAAGCTGTTGGTGGGCTTGGATTCCAAAATGAGTCTCCGAAGTCTTATGAGGTTGGGTGATGTATCCGTGCCCAAAACCTTGAAATTCAACCTGATTTATGTTGTTGGATGCCTCATCATCGTACTTTATTGAAGAGATATTTGGTTTGCGATCGGAATCAAAATAAAAATCAGAATGAATTAAAATTAGAATCGAAATGGCCTAGTTCTCCGAAGCGTTTGGTTCGTATCCGGAATCAAAATCGGAATGGATGATTTTTATTGTTGTTGTTTGGTTCATACAAAGAATGGAATCGGAACCAACTCAAATTTTTATTTTTATTCTTAACTAAAAAAAAAAATCTAGTCCCTCCATACTAATAAAGTAAGAATGGCCCACAACCTTCCTCCTTTAAGTCAAAAAAAAAAAAAAAAATTCAATCCCAAATTTCTAGTTAGCAGTGACTTTGTCTAGTTCTCCTGCTCTTCTTTCGAGTGCATCCTCTGTGAATGAAAAGAAATCCCCTCTACCTCCCCATCCCCTCCGCCTTCACCAGCCGTCGGCTCTCATCTAGTCTCATGCCGCTCCGCTGCCCACTCGGTCGCCGCCGCCTCGTCCTCCTCCTCGTCAGACCTATGCGCTATCGCCGGCTACCCTCTTGAAGTTATCGAGATGAATGACTCTTGCACCTTTCACCCATGCCCTTGCTTCTACTATGCGTACGATGACGGTAGCCTTATCGCCCACCTTCGCTGTGGGCCCTTTCACCTCCCGGGCTTCATCTTCGCCTACGCCTACTCTGCCCTCGCCGAGTTCGTCAACGTCGTCGGCTTTGACCACGATGGCCCCCTTTCTCTCCCCTCCCAACTCTTTGCCTTCTCCCCCTCCCTCGTCGCCCACTTCTACTATCTCGTCTCCCACTCTTTTCACCCCGATCGCCTCCTCTGGCCACAAGATCGAGGTCAAGTCCGACAATCCCGATGCTGCCCCTGCCATCGATCGCCTCCACGACAACATCGAGCTAAAGTATATCGACTTCGATATTTTTTTTTAAATTATCATTTTGGTGGAATGGGATCTCAATCCAATGGAAAGAGTCTGGATTAGACTGGAGAGAGATCGGGACATTCTCATTCCTCTGAGGAATGAAAATCGGAATGGGATTCTTTTAACCAAACAGTTGGAATGAGAATCATCCATTTCGATTCTCATTCTAGACCTTAATTATCCAAACCAAACATCTCCAAATTTATATCCATATTTTTAATAAAAAATTAACTTTTTTTCATAATATATAAGTTGAATTTAATAATTTGAGCTTAATTACGGTAGGAATATTTTTATTTAGGTTGCATGGATATGTAGGTAACAAAATCAACAACTTAATAAATGCACTTTTTCATATTTTAGCATTTTGGATGCACTTAATAATTGTAAAAATGCAGCAAAATAACCTGTCAAATTCCTGATTTCTACCGGCTCAACACTTGATTTTTTTTTGGGTACGATTTTGGGTGCGATATTGGATGTAGGTGTAGAGTCTAAATTGGATTTGCATTTCCGTTTGGATCTAATATATGGTTTAGGTGTGGGCGTGGATGAATCCGAATCCGCCGACTCCCCAAACCCACTATTTATAAGGTTGCACGCTCGCACCCCTTCCCAAGCCCCAAAGCGATCCGCCTGAGTCTCGAGCCCGCTACATTTAAATCCACGATCTCATCCGACAAATCCCCGCTTCCTACTTAAAACCCTAGACTAGTGACTAGTGAGAAACGGAGCGAGGATGTCCGAAGGTTTTATACTTCCTCAAATCCTCGCGGTCGATCTCTTTCTTGCATTCCGTGGGGACTGCGCCCGCTCTCCTGGTATGTCGTCAATCTTGGTTTTATTTTTGCAGAGCTTGCAGGAATTTGTTTCAATGTTTTCTTGGGTATGAACCTTTGAATTTTATCTGTATACTAGGGTTTTCCGGCCGATCTTAGGTTTTCCTTTTTTTCAAGAAGATGATTAATCTTCTGCAGTCCGCACTAAAGAACGATATCCTCTCTTCTTGGCTAATCAGCGGTAGATCCTTGGGTATCTGAGAAACTTTTGTTTCGTTTCTTGTCGTTTAGCGATTTTTCTCTCCTTCCGGTTCTTTTGGATTTCCAGGAATGAGGTATTGTGGATCTGATTCGTGCTATATCCTTGTTTTGGGATTTTTAATGCAGCAATAACCTTCTTTCGTTTTTTTTTTTTTTGGTTCTGTTAATGCCTTTTTTTCTTTGCTTCTTCAGAGTTTTAACGTTGTGATTTGCTCTTGATGTATTTCTCTTGATCTTGTTCTTGGTAACTACTTGTTCTCTTGGCATTTTTATGTAGTAATACTTCTGTTTGAGATCCTTTTCTTGATCGCTCAGTTAATGCTTCTTTCTTGATGTACCCATATTTTCTTGGAGTTCTACGTGATGATTCCTTTTTTTAAGGTTTTCTTGATCGTTCAGGTGGAGGATATAACGATGGCTGCTAAAAATGGCCAAACGAGTATTGAGAAAGAGCAGGTATACCCGCACTTGACAGACTCGTAATCTTCTTTATTAGGCATTTTGAAAGAAAACAAAGAAATAACCGAAAGAGTGAAAATAAAAAGTGCCCATTTGTTGTTGGATGCGCACCATTGTTTGCTTGAATTAATTGCTTGTCACATGTATTCTCCCTCTAAAGTGTTTACTGAGGTCTTTACAAGAGGCTGTATGCATGAGAATGTATAGACATCAATCTCATCCTGTCTTATGAATTTGTGGGTGGATGTGTAGATCCTGCTTAACCATTGTTTTCTATTCAAAGTTGAAGTCCTTTGGTTCAGGGATGTGCTTGTTACATATATTCATGTGAAAAGGGTCTAAAACTGTTTTGTACTTAAGTCCGAATATGTCATCTTTGTGATGCTGTGAAAATTATTTTATGCTGTGCATGTGAGGCAGAAACTTTGAAAAATGACTCATGACTCAGTTATTTTACTTTCTTGTCAACAAGGTTGCATGTTTCTGTAGGAGACCTCTTGTTATGTTGCTGTAAGAATTTGTGCATTGCTAAATTTGATTTTGATGGATTAAAATGGCTGCTTTAATTGGAAGCGTGTTCTGTTGATCATGACAATTTTATGCATGATTCTTAAGTATATATTATCATTCCTTGTCTCTAGCTCGTCATATGGCCTTTTGCAGATATTTGGAATGGCAGAGCAAGAGATGGAGTACAGGGTAGATCTTTTTAACAGGTAAGATGATCTTAAATTTTGAGTTTTGCAGATGCTACATGCCACCCTCTTCCCCAATATATCATTCGTAAAAAATTCTTTATTAGCCTTTTTATATTTCATCTCATTCCTTAAGTTTTATTCCAGAGTTACTATCTCTTAAGCTTCACCCTCCTGTTTTCTTTGCTTATCCCCCCCTTCCTTATGTGTATGTGGCATGAATTGCATGACAAGACATACGTAAGAACTGCTGGTAGAAGAAAATGTATAAATTCATTTATTATAAGTTAATATGCTAGGACTGCTACATCTTTAACAGTATAAGTCTGGTAATAAGTGTTAGTTGCCAAGATCTTGCCAAAAGTGAGATACACTAACACCATGCCTTGCAAAATAGTGAAACACAATCAAGGCCATGCCAGAAAAAAGGAACTTCACTGTGTTGGTCACTTGGGATAGTGAATCTTCACCCTTCTCTCTAATTGATATATTTATTGCATTTTGATTTTTAAATCAATATGCTGTGAATATTGAGATATATCAACAACAATTATTTGACTTACATATCAAATACTGCTTTGTATGGGCTTAAAAACTAAACCATTGATATTGATATCAGTCGGCAATATGGGTTTACTCTATAGCAAAAAATAACTAAAAAATTTCTGGAAGTTTGGAAATAACAATAATTAGTTTTTGTCTTCTGTTGATAGCGAAATGGACATTGTTTGTTAGATTGTCTTGATTTGTTTTATGTTTTGTTGTATCTCACCAATAGTTAGGCTGTTAATGACTTTTTACTGCTCATCATCTGCTTTTGCAATGTTTGACTCACTTGGTTTGCCCTTAAGTAGGAATCTATATTGTGATTCAAGGGTAAATTATCATTCTTGTGTTTTTTCAAATTTCTTTAATAGGATGTAAGTTTTATCACTAATTGCAAGTTCTAATTAGGCATTCCAATCTGACTACTCCACTACAAGCAGGATGGAGTGGATGTTCAAGAAGGTAGAGAAAACATGGCTACTCAAGAGAGATATAGATTCATGAAAGCTTGAATTGTTTTGGCAGTTTGTTGGTCATTCATTAGTAATTTTTTCCAAAAGATTCGATTGGTTAAAAGTTGTCTCAAAATGATAGCGTTGATAGTGTTATGAGTGGATTATTTGTGTCAAGGATTATACTGTTTGAGATGTAACATTTAAGGAGAAAATGATTGATGTTATCAGATGTGCTTTACCTTCTATGTTTGCTATTTGCATTTGGGTGCGGCCAATCAAATTAGACTCTCTGTAGAAGGTATAGGGTCATCATAAGCTAGATAGATGCTTCACCATCTAAACTTGAGTTACAAAGATAAATTTGAGGCATCAATCTAGCTTATGATGACCCTATAACTTCTGCAGAGAGTCTAATTTGATTGGCCACTCCCAACTGCAAATAGCAACTATAGAAAGTAAAGCACATCTGATAACATCAATCATTTTGAGAAAAGGATTTAGAATAACATGCTTTTCTTAAATGTTACCCCTCAAATAGTCTATAATCCTTCACACAAAGAATCCACTCATAACACTATCCTTTTGAGACAACTTTTAACCAATCGAATCTTTTGATCAACAAACTGCCAAAATAATTCAAGCTTTCATGAATCTATATCTCTCTTGAGTAGCCATGTTTTCTCTACCTTCTTGAACATCCTACTCATCCTGCTTGGAGTGGAGCAGTTAGATTGGAATGTCTAAATAGAACTTGCAGTTAGTGATAAAAAGTACATCCTATTAAAGAAATTTAAAAAGACACAAAAATGATAATTCATCCTTCAATCACAATATAAATTTGAGAAAGCAAAAGATTTAATCAAGTGTTAAGTAGTCTATCTTACGAGCAAACCAAGTGACTCAAAGATTGCAAAAACAGATGATGAGCAATAAAAAGTGATGGACAACCTAACTATTGATGAGATGCCACAAAACATAAAACAAATCAAGACAATCTAATAAACAGTGTTCATTTTGCCATCAACAGAAGACAAGAACTAATATTTTCAAAACTCATTTCGATTATTGTTATTATTATTTCTTGACTTCTAGGAATTTTCTAGTTATTTTTTGTTATAGAGTAAACCCAGAATGCCCGCTGATGCCAATATCAATGGTTTAGTTTTTGAACCCATACAAAGCAGTATTTGATATGTAAGTCATATAATTGTTGTTAATATATCTCAATATTTGCAGCATGTTGTTTTGAAAATCAAAAGGCAATAAATATATATATTAGAGAGAAAGGTGAAGAGTTGCTATCCCAAGTAACCAACACATTGAAGTTCCTTTTTTCTGGCATGGCCTTGATTGTGTTTCACTATTTTGATTAGCAAAGATTGGTGTTGGCCTAAATTTTGTCAATATGTGGAAAAATTGTACATATTGTAAGTTTAAGATAGATATGAAGTTTGATTTTCGAGGAGTTAAATTTGTGAATACTTAAATTGATAGTTGTTAAGGAAGCCCCTACTTTGTTGTTTGAACGAGTGGCCATCAATTAGTGAAAATATGAACTATTCATGTTATGATCAAATACTTCTATTGGTGTCCAGAAATCAGGTGGGAATAGGGAGCAACACCTGTTTCAACTGGTGTCTCTCATTAGTAAATAGCACCATACATCAGGGGATGGAACTCAAAGCATGAGCACATGGTAGAGTCTTAACAGAACTTCTTTATATTTATTATTTAGCCTTTTTTTTTTTGGGGGGGGGGGGCACCTAGCATGGGTAGGGTTGAGCCTATAGATCCAACTTGCTTGATTTATGTGATCTGATCCTTAACAGATAGGGTTTTTATGTCGGTGTTGCTACCTTAGCATCTTAACTTATATTTAAAGAACTTACAAAGTGCAATTTCAAGTAGGTGTATGAAAGTTGTTGGTGGTGAATGTTTGATGCATTGAATTGTTTCACTAACAATAATTCATGTTTTAATATTTGAGGAGTGGTTCATCTATGAGCAGTCATCAAATAAAAAGCTCACTCTTTATCCTTTCATTTTTTCACAAAAAAAATAGTTACCTTGGTGGAAACTCGGTGTTGGAAAATACAAGAAACAAAAGCTGCAAGCAGTCATATCTACCCATTATTTGGAAGATATGAAGGTTTTCTGGAAATACATGGCAGGTTATTATATTACCATGCATTTCCAAGTTTTAAAGGAGCCACATTATAAAAGGTATAGTGAGCATATTGCCTGAGAAATATTTGGGAAATATGAAATTATTTTTCATGGTAACTACTGTCACAGTGCAATCTGCTTAATCAAAATGGAGGCCTCATGTGCAGAGGCTGTATACTCACCTTCGATCAATGATTCAAATCCTATGCAATAGAGCTATCCTAATTTTTTCATAGAATGGGATGCACCGCCATCCTATCCTGTCCTAACTCGTGGGATAGATGTCCCAAGATGCACCTAGTGGCTTGCGGAATGACAGCAGGATAGTCCCGTCACAACACTTGGGATGTTGCCGCATCCTAATGGCCTGTGATAAGTCCTACCTGGACTCGAATCCTTGCCTTCAATAACATGTCAGAAATTTCTTTGTTAATTATGTTTTGAGTCCTTATTTCATGTTAAACATATTTAAGTTATCTTTTTGGCTTATTTTTCCAAAAATTAGTTTCTAAAGCTGGAATAATATGAGGTTGATTACTTTGCTGTCTGGTATTTCTTACATTGAGCACTATTAACTGTGTATTGAGAGTCCTTTTGACATGTAGCTCATACCCACATCACAATATGATCTTTGATGTTACATTGTTCCTTTTGCTTCTGAAAATCGTGTCTGAGATTACAGTCTTAGTGCATACTTTTTTGAACTTATGCTGAAAGATTTATTCATTTTCCATACTGAAAAATGATGTGGAGGTGGTATCTGTTGCTTACAAGAATACAAAAGAAACCACTAGCATAGCTTTTTAGTTTTGACAATTTTTTTCTTTTCTAATGTTTGGTACAGGCTTACCAAGTTATGTTTTGACAAATGTATTGATAAAAGGTATGTTGGAATTTGATGAACCCTTCTCCAATCTCTTGATACTCTTTTAAGATTCCGAATCACAGTTCTCCATTCATTTTCTAAATACATATCTATATTCCTTTGAATTAACTTTGGATGTGTACCAATTGATCAATCTATCAATGTGATTTGAGATGATAGATTTTTGTGCTCTTGAATATAGCTTTTGAATCAGTATGTCTCTATGACTAACGACCCTCCTTCCCTACTTCCCTTCCCCCTCCCGCCCGCCCCTCCACGCCCCCCTCCCCCCCCAAAAAAAAAGGAAGAGGAGGTTGGTTTGTTGGTACTCAAATAACATACTGGTAACATACAGTTAATCTTGGGTGCACTCTGCAAGTGTAGACTTTTATGAGATGAATATCTTGAAAGAGTTTTGCTTGTTTTAACATATTAAAGAGTAGTCACTTCAACCTCAAATACTTTCCACGTCTTCTGTCCAGATACAAGGAAACTGAGCTCAATATGGGTGAGAATAGCTGTATTGATCGTTGTGTTTCAAAATATTGGCAGGTAAGTTATCTGTGGGAAATTGCTTTAACTTGATATTTATGTTGGGCATAATTGTATTTATTGATTACTTGTCTTTTGCATTTTTTTAAGAACAGGAAATAGTAATGACAAAGGAGAATCAAATGAGAATAGTTTGACAATCATAAGTTTCAAATCTTTGACTAAGATCCATTAGAGTGCTAAGAACTTTTGTCCGATTGTCAAACACCTGGCTTAGTTATATTCCATTTTTACATTTCCCCCATCTACTTTTGATTGTGTTGTCATTATTTTTGGATCTGTCACATTAAAATACATCAACATGAGCAGTGACATTACTTGATGCTTTGTTTTAACATGGTCGACATAGTTGTCCTTTCATAGAGCTATAATTTGCTTGGTTTGATTATGATTTTTCTATACGTTGGCAATCTTGTTGAATTGAACAAATCAAAATCCTTCAATTTCTTCATGTATTGAACATTATTGCATTGTGTTCTGTTTTACCATGGTATACACATAGTTGTTGTCCGTTTGCTTGGTTTGGTTATGTTTTTCTGACCGCTTGACAATCTTGTTGAATTGAACAATTTAAATCCTTAAATTTTCTGTTTTAATGAACGTAATTGCAATATCTCAACACTTTTTCAATCCCTTTTTACTTGAAGGTGATTGCCTGGTCAAATCAGATGCCTGATCATTATGAACTGCTGGAAGAGTTTTCACAGGCGGTAAATAGAACATCAAGTTAGTTCTCTTGACTCTTGTAGTTAAGAACCATTGCTCTGAAACATATATTAAATTGTCTCTAAGGTGGTCTTGCCCCCAGGCTCACGTGACATACATGTGTGCATTAGTCATCCTTTGTCATATGTTGGTTTATTGTCATCAACATGTGGGTTACAATGGTTTCGTCAGATCAGGGGTGGTTGCAGAAACTATTGCTATGATGACAAAATGTTATCCCGCATAGGATCAGCTTGATACAGCAACCGTATCAAGTTGAAAAAAACCTTTGCTTTTCAGAGTTCAGCTGAAAATAGGTCAGTCAACAAATAAAATATCAGTTAAAATAAAATAAAATGAAGAGTTCAGGTTATGTTAGTGATTCTTAAGACCGCATGCAACTGCATAATTCACGCATTGATACTGAGATATTAGTCCTTCTGGCCTTTTTGATTTGTCATTTTTTGTTTGGAAATCATCTTGCTATGGAATCTTTTTGACCGATGATGCTCAAGTGGTGGATCCTGCCGTGTAGACTGAATCATGCTTGTCTTCATTTTTGAAGAGGATATATATTATGAGATTCATGTTTATTTTTGAATGATGTTATTGTTTATGCTTTCTTCCGAAAGTTCGTATTTATTATTCAAACATGGATGTAAAAGCATGGAGATAAATTGGAAATCTCAGTTTTCACCCCGTCTTTGACCATTTCAGGTGACAAATTTAACAGGGCAGTTGCTTGCTTCCAATCGACCACCGATGTGAAGTTATTGCTGCATCGTGCAGATGATAGCACGCAGCTTTTTTTATTTTTATTTTTATTTTTTTTAAGGGGTAGAAGATAGCACGTACTTATTACTGCTGGTTTAAGGCATGGTGGTGCACACAAAATATCCTATTGCCAGTATTAACGGGGTCAATTTATTCTGAACGTTCCTGGCTGAGAAATAATTTCTGATGCTTGTCTGTCACTTTATATATCGTCAGTGCATGCATATGAATGCAACCATACGGAGACAAGCGGACGACTTGAGAATTCAGACATATTTAAATGGATACAGGAGATGGTGTCAAGAATATGCTATCGTTATTTATTTATTTATTTTTCCTTCCTTGCTAATGTGTTATTAGTTCGATGGCTAATGTGTTATTAGTTCGAAGCCAGACTGCTACGAATTGTTGCTCAGCCTTGGTGTTAATTAAATCATAATCAATTGCTATCTGCCAAATCATACCCCAGTGGATTGAAATGCTATATCAACTTCATTTAATTTTTGATCCCATCATTGTCCATGATACAGACACTTCAACAAAAAGAAACACGAACCAAACCTATTGGTGCGCATCAACGGCAATTAAAAGAAATGAAAAACAAGAAAAAAAATAAATAAACAGAACAATAAACCTTTACACTTCAGTATTTTTTATTCCTTTTAGTCTCTAGAGAAGCACCATCTTTCAGCGACTCCTGGGCGTCGGTTTCCATTCCAAGACTAAGTAGAGCAGCAGCTTGAAGATAGTAAGCAGTGGGCCACTCAGGCGACACCACCTGCGCTTGCATCGCATCTCCTAGAGCTTCTTGTGGCATATCGTTCATCAAGTATGACAAGCAACGCCTGGCTAAGACCGTTGGAGAAATCATTGTTCCACTATCAATAAACTAGCAAAAAAAAAAAGTCAAGCTCCTCAGGTTTTTACAGCATGTCAAGGGAAAGAGAACATGTTTTGAATAGTACAGGGTGGAGTGTGAAAAGCTTTCTTGGCAATATCGACTGAAGGAACTAATACATGCCAGGCTTGCTGCTCATCAATCACAACTTAGAGGTTTCCTATAGCAGGATTGAAATTATACTCATATTCTGTAGTTTCTGTTACATCCAAAAATTTACCTTGTACACGCCCAGACGCACCGGTTAAAGAAATTAGCCAAAAGAAAAGTAACAGAAAGAATTTCATGACCTATGAATAGAAGAAGAATGCGTGGGGAATATCTTGGATAAAACTGGGTGATGAGAAAGGCTAAGGACTCACTTCTCACAAGTCTAGAATTGTCACGAGGCCAGTTTCACCACCCAATCAAATTGAATGAATAATTAAATGGCTACCTGACTTCTTATTATTCAGTGCAGTGTCTAAATCAATGTGAATAAATGTAACTTATAATGTATGTTTTAGGCTCATAGAATAAACCTGTGTATAGTAATCAATTGCAGTTCCAAAATCTTTAGCCCGAAAAGCACTGTCTCCATGCTTCTTACAGTTCAAAGTCTCCTGCATTTGGCTGGTCCACACTTGGAAAGAGAGCTGCTAGAAGGATAACCATTGTGACATAATCTTTGGGAGTAGAGAACCGAATGGCAAATGAAAATATTCAGAGAGATTTATAATTTCACATTAATCAGAATTGAATCTTGGGAGAACCGAGAACAATAGATTTGAAATTCATAGCATCCTTGCACAAGAGAACAACATATTTGAAATGGATAGCAAATCAGTGAAGCTAATTAATAATGACCCATGAAGGTAAATTTATGTCAGCTTTAACAGATACCAGATCACTTAAAATGTAAGAGCAAGCAATCGTGAGAGTGACCCTTCTTTTTTTTTTTGTGTGTTGTTTCCTACTACAAAATTTTCCTTTGTTTTGCCATGTGATAGATGCATGGTGCAGGTTACTTAGCATACCATTCCTGGTCTTTGTTACTATCCAAATATGTTTGTTAACAATAACAAAGTTGTCACCCATCCCTTTGACCCTATTACTGATTCTTGTTTAACTACACAGCTTCCTGAAATTTGAATTCAAACTGAAATTGGGTTAAAACGTAAATTACAAACTCAGAAGAAATCACTGACCAGGATATGCCACAAGTGTTCTCATTATTGTCTTTTTCCTTTTTTCCTTTTTTGTCCTTTTTTTTTCTTAACAAAAAAACTTTTGGCATTGATAAGCCTCAGTTGGGCTGCAGAGACTTATAACACAGTTTCCAACAGGAGTGTGTCTGTGCATGCATGCATGTTTGGAAAATTCCATGTTCCTTAAGCCAGTTGTTACAGGAAAATCCTGCTATTAGAAACCCATATAAGTAGGATTCTACATGACAAATATTGAAAGCCCAAGGAGGATATGCCTTCAACAGTTCGTTTATTCAGCGCAAGGCGGTAAATTTGATTTAAGAGTGGACTGCAAAGATGCCTGATCTCCCATTATTGACTAAATATGCATTTCCTTAAAACCAAATCATGCTTGTTTAAATAATACAAGGACAGAAGCATAGACTTGAAAACAATAGAACCAGTCGTTCAGTCTTCCAAATGTGTTGATTTTGTTCACCACTTGTTCCTTTCTTGTTTACAGGTGGGTGTTAAGCTTAACCAATGATTTGTGTAAGATAAAAGATTGAAGAAAATCCCAAATTGTGTGGCTTAAGTAGTTGTCTATCTTCTATTGGCTTATAGCTGCTTTTAGTGGAATATTAAAAATGAACTCACCTTCATATGATGGCAACAATTTCAGATCTTAATTCCATGCACAAAAAAAAGGGGGGAAAACTAAAGCACTTTCACCTTTGTTTCAGAAAGATAATTTCCCATAATGATTTTCTTGGATTTAGACTCGCTACATTTTGCTCCACATGCACCTCAAAGCACATGAACTAAGGTACTATTCTTGTTGGATCTACCAAAAGTTATATAGAAATTACATGCAAGGGAAATGGGAAAAAGGAGGGAAGTCAACCACAGAGCAGGGTTAAGACAGACAAATAATGCCTCTTCTGGTCGAATCTACAAGTACCTTATAGAAATGAAAACATGAAAGCAAACACAAGCACAAAACTGCATATAAAAAGTGAAAACAGAGGCTAAAAGTTTTTCTTACCTCATTGGCTATTCCTTCATCATCCTTGTATCCAACCTTCTCCAATATTTCATGTATAGCAGTGAGGTCTAACCTGGTGCAAGCTTCAGCAAAAGGAGATAAAGAAAGTATTTGCACAGAGTTTGTAGGACCATGTGGAATACCCATCAATATGTATGAGGGCACCTGCTAAGTAAAAATTGAATGAGTACCATGCATTGTAGTATGAACACAGAGTAACAAAATAGTATAATCAAAATAAAATGAACATGTCACCTGCTTTCAGAAACAAAAAAATATCAGTACAGTTTATGCAGGTAATCTATGAGTAATGACTGTTATGACCATTTTATCTATGTTACCAAGGTTGAAAAATAGTTCTATAACCTTTTTGTGGGAAAATATAACAGTAATCACAAGAAACGAACTGTTGACATATAATTTAAATAACAAATGGATTGCAAAAATCTATAGGTTTAGTCAAGCAATATCAAGTGCAGTAACCACCAAATGCTCCACTGAGCCAGAATTAGAGGAGAATTGCATAACCTCTAGCATAAGTAGCCACCTAATGTATGTTGAAAATTTCACAATTAAAGAAGAAAAGAAATGTGTGAGACCAAGGAGGTTCTTAATGATCCAAAACAGTAGCTTCTAAGGGAATTAAACTTACGTCTGCATCTTTCTGAAGCGATGTAAGAGTGGTCACTAATGACTTCAGATTTGGCCTCTCACGAGGTTCATATTGTAAACAACGAGAAGCCAGCCGCACCAGTTCAGTCCCATCAGCATTGGAGAAATGCCCCTCCAAACATGAATCCATCAGCATCAGAAAATTCTTACTGCGAATTAGGTCAAGTGCCTGCAGCAAGAGAGATCTATGTCAATGCTCTGAATTCATCAATTGTGATGGGACAATTGCTCTGTCCAAGTTCAAAACAGATAAGTAGAAAGCGGGAATAAAGAAAATCTTTTAACATTGACACTAGTGAAGCCACAAAAGTTCTGTTTTCTCTTTTTTTGCCCGCTATTTTGCGATCTACATTTAAGGTTCAGAATATAGGGGCAATAAGTGACAATGTATGCACACTAAACTATAAGCTGTCGACCACACATAGATCAACACAGGACCTAAGAGACGAAGGTGCTGAATTGGAAGCAAATGCACTTTTTTAACATAAAATTCTGCCACCCCTTAATAGTTTGTTGCTACACAGAAATTAATATCACCATCAAGCCACAAAACAATGTCAAATTAGCCTGTGGCATGCACAAGTTTGTGTGTAAGCCTGCTTATAAAAGCTGAAGCATCCATCTGGCTGCATGATGGAGCTCTGGATAAATCATTGTGGTAAAGCTTATCAAAGGGCATTCACCTTCACTGTACTTATAACGAGACGTTCCATACAGGGAAATTACACTTGAAATCTTACCATCAACTATTTCAAACTTGCAATAATAGTTAAATTTCTAAAGGACAACATGTCAAGAGTTGTCTAGGAAAAATTATCAGTAGAAGTATTAGAATTTTAGCTTATCATACTAATCTTCTGTCCCTGCGAGCAGATTTAGGAGTTTCCTGTCCTTCAGGAGCATAGAGAATGAATATAGTTCAAGTACTAATTTAGGGGCTGTTTATGTAGAAATGGCTCATAGACAATACTATTACATCCTCCAAAACATTCAAGTAAATCAACTGCTACTAAATGCTGTTATGGCATTCAGCTTCAAATCAGGTAAGGCCAAACATATTTTTGGGAAGTACGAGCTTACATGGCTTGGGGGAATATGCTTTCCACTAAGAAGATCAAGCAGCAGAGTTCCAAAGCTGTATACTACGCTCTCTGGCGTCACTCTCCCTGCCAAAAGGATCTAATAAGATATATATGATACTTTCCAACTCTGAACAACATATAATTTCCTTTTTTATGCACATCATCCAATCGATTGATTTTAAATTTTAAATTTAGAAAAAAATGAAACTATATGCATGGAAATTGTAGATTCTCTATTACAGCACCCATGCAATCTAGTAGCTATAGAGGGAATGCCTATATATGATCTAAGTAAGTCCATTACTCCATTTGGGGGAGAACATGCAGAATGGAGATATCAAAAAAGAATAGAATAGATAATAAGATATTCAAAAGATACTCTTTTGGGGATCATTCCTTGAAATCAACAGCAAGGTTCGTCTGTTTAGTTCGGGCCAGGGCAAAGGAGTTTGGTTTTGATAGATGCACCAGTTTTTTTCTGTAGTTTTGAAGTTGCAACTAAACAGAATCCAAGGTTATTAATCCAAGAAATATGTTAGAAAGAAGAAGAAAAAGTATTTGAAATATAATTTTAGATTATATTGGACAAATTGAAACCTTTATTTCCAAACGGAAGACACTGTTTAAAATTAAAAACCATAAGGAGTGCCAAAGGAAAGAAAAAAAAAAAGCAGAAGCTCCAAAATTGAACATCTTGGGTTCAACGGAACACCCTGCCAAAACTTCAAACCTGGAAAATGACTTTTTTACCCCAATATACATCAACAAGGTCCTACACTGAATTAGGCAATCCAACGCATTCAACAGGAACCATTTAACAAGTTTAACCTACCACAATGCTTAAAACATGCAAAAGTCCAGCAAACATGTTTGGATGCATGTGTTTTGTATAAAGTAATCAAAGGCCACTCAACCCACTGCCACTTAAAGAATCTGCATACCTGTCCTGAGGTACTCTGGAGGTGTGAATGCTAAGTTAGTGCTATAACTCTTCCCATCTCTGCTGTTCTTCATGAGGCCAAAACAGGAGAGCCTGGGATCACCATCCTGTCAAATTCCGACAGCCCGATCAGAAACACAGCCAGTGGTGATAATGCAGCACGACAGCACATGACGAAAGAGTACCATTTATGCAGAAGCCAGCTGATGATCTCACCTGATCAAAGAGGACTCTGTATGCATTGAGATCGTGATAGAGTGCCCGCCCCTTGCTGTTGCAATACTCCAGTGCTTGTGCTAAGTACAACACGACTCTTATCCTCATTGCCCAACTCAAAGGCTGCGTGTCCCCTGTCATATACCATCACCACCCCTCATTTTTCATTATTAAACCACTGATCCAGTATACTCTATGAAGGTGGTTCAAAAATACGCCCATGTATATACAATATTTAGATCATGTTAGAACGAAACAACCTGGTCTTGAAAGCAACTGAAACAGAAGCCTTTATCATAATCAAAAGTCTACCTATATAAATGAAGAAAATTGATACCTAGAATATTGGCTTGATTCACATACACACACACACACACACACACACACACACACACACACACACTTGTGTATGTATGTATATATATATACACGTGTATGTATGTATATATATATATATACACATGTGCATATGTATGTATGTATGTATTTATGTATGTATGTATATGTATGTATATATGTATGTATGTATATGTATGTATGTACACACACACACACACACACACACACACACACACACACACACACATATATATATATATATATATATATATATATAACTTATCACAACGCTATATATTACAATTGATTCAACAAAGTAAATAGAGTATTGCATGGAAAAAGAACAATAAATGATGCCTGCTACATCAACCGGACTATATAAAATTCTTCCAATAAACAACTTAAAATGCCATAAATACCACTCTCGCCCATTCACGATTAAACAACTAAAAATTACCAAATATAGAAGCACTTTGCAAAGAATTATTTCCGCAGGCGATGAATCTATACGGATCAAGGAAATTATATAGGATCGACTACCTCGAATTTATTCATCAGCAATAATCGGTAACGGTTCCAAATTTTATTGAGGGAAAAAGTTAAAAACAAAAAAAACAAAGAACCGAGGTGGGTGGAGGAAGGAGCGAGTACAGTGGAAGAGGTGCTTGGCTAGGGTTTCGTGGGGCATGAACTCGGCGACCAGCAGCCTCTCTTCACCCTCGCAGCAGCAGCCAATGAGGTTGGCCAGCCGCTCGCTCCGGAGCTGCCCCACCGCTCTCGCCTCCTCCTGCGAGCCCACCAAGAAACCGATCGAAATCAAAATACGAGAGAGAAAGAAGAGAGAACAAAGAAATTTTAAAACAAGGAAAGGGGACGGACGAGGAACTGGCGCGGGTCGGGCCAGGCGAACTTGTTGAAGCGCTTGATGGCGACGGTGCGGTCGCTGTTGAGGAGGTTGCCACGGTAGACGACGTTGGGGGCTTTCTCGCCGTGCTCCGAGACGATGTGATCTGGGGAGAAGCCATCGGTGGCCGCCCGAAGCTCCTCCAGCCTGAACTCCGCAAACCTCGGCACCCCGTCCCGATCGCCGTCGCCCCCATTCTCTGCAGCTCCCATTCATAATAAACAACAAATTAAAGCGACCATCACCACCACCACCTTGATCGGTAGCCAAGAGAGAAAAGAAAGAGTACCAAGATCGTCGGCGGGCTCGAGGACAGAGGACTTGAAGTGGGCGGGCCACCAGCAGAGGGAGAATCTGGAGCAGCGAGCTCCCATTCTTAATCGCTCGGCGATGTTAAGGATTTCGGATATAATCAAGAAGAAGATCTCATCACTCACGACGAGATGGAGCAAGCTAGTCGAAAAGAAAAGAGAAGGGGAAAGGATGGAGACTGGGGGGGGGGGGAAGGGAGGGGCAGAAACAAGAAAGGAGAACGAATGGTGAAAGATAAAAGACTCTGAGAGTGGATTTGTTGTGGATCCGAGGTTTCCCTCAACCTTTTCTCCTTTCAGCTGCTTTTCTGGTCCCTCTCGCAATGCTACGATGTGTGTGTGTGTGTGTGTGTGTCTATATATATATATATATATATATATATTGTTTTTAATATCCAATCGCCCCTCCCAACCCATTAACTTCGTATTGTTTTTAATATCCAATCGCCCCTCCCAACCCATTAACTTCGGTATACCATTTCACCACGGAATCTAGGTTTTGAAAATTGAAAACAGCCTCTCCTTCAAAACAATTTCATAAGCGAATCTTTTTCTTTTTTTTCCTTTTCTTTTGTACAATAATAAGCGAATCTTTTCCTTGTTGACCATGTACACGTATTTCTTGCTTCCTCCTCGGTCTACAGTCTCGGCTACTCGTTCACGTCACTTGGTGTTTTTTTCTTGATCCACATTCTGGAATCGGACCCGGGTGGGTTCGGACGACACAGAGAAGCCTAGAACCATACTGGACTGAATTGGGTTGACACAAGCTATTTGAGCCCCAGGGAAAATAAACAAATCCCTGCACGACCCTCGAGGAGTAACTGATAATATACATCGACATAGAGGCCAGCAAACCTGACCATAGCAGGATGAGAGGATATTTGGTCCTACCAGGCACTCTTGAGTATGATATCTGGAGCCTTCAATTGATGTCTAACATTATTGCTTTTATTCTGCCAGTCTCGGGATATTTTGCGCAACTCACGCCTGGCATGGCCTACAAAAGACGTTTAATGTGTTGGTACTGTTGACAGGGTTTAGTAAGCATCCCTGGGTTAGCCACAATTACAGCAAATCCAATGTCCGAAATTTGCTGTTACTAAGTAAGCTAATAGAGAGCCAACAATATTTTATGATGTGATATATAAGGATATTGGAAGTAGTTGAGTTTCCACGTGCCCGGATACGTTACACATAGTAGCCTACCATCCTTGACTCAACTGATTGAAACAACACCATCTCTTTCAGTTTAATAAACTACTCGTTCAACCTGCTCGAGGGGGACATCTCTACGGAGGCTCTTTATATATTATAACACATACATATATACATATATTACAAGAGGAACAGTATAAATGTTTTATTATACATTTTACACGGTTCAAAATTGCTACCAACGTTCACAGTGCAATCAATTGCCACGAGGATATCTAATTATGGTGCAAATGAAAAATTATTGACATAATTTTTGTTTAACATTGCAAATCATTGTTCCAATCATGTGATACTATATCATGCAGGACCTGCGTAGCAACAATTTTGTAAAAATGTGCACATGTTAATGGAGTATTTTTATCTATATACATAAGTACACTTGGGACAGCCAGTAGGTGAGAGATGCTCATATCATCCTCCCCTAATAAACGCCCAACTCACTCCTACTTACGACAATAAAAGACCAACATTTTTTTTGGAGGACTCCGGGTATTTTCTGTTATAGGAGCGTATCCAACATTCGTTTCCCAGGTCTGCACAATACCAATATGGAACCCTACGATGACACGGTTGAGGAAAAGTAACTGTAGATTAGCCTTGTGACCATGAATACTTTTTTCTATCCCGCAGTGTAAATGATATGTCACTCTAATGGTGTGATATGTGTGTATTCCTCGTGAACCTCATAAACGCACTCAACTAATTCATTCAGACAATTAATAGCCAGACATGCGGTTGCTGCTCCCTCTCGTTCGCACTTGGCGTGCTTCCCTCGTGTCGCTGCTTTCACTCATCGTATTAAAGTAACCATATATGTGGATGTTCGCACCAGTTTTCCAAGCTCACCCGAGGCTTCTCTTTCTCCAAATGAATTGTTATAAATATGCAGCACTAACTGGACGTTCTTTTCCCCGGCATTGGATCTAAAGAGCAATAAAACCAGGAACCTGTTGCTGAGATTTACTGCTGAAAAAGTTCTTGGGGCAGTCATCATCCAGTCCTGCGGTTTAATTATAACTCTCCACTGACATGGAGCCAGAGCCAATTTATTTTCTGACAGGCATGGGGAAAGGCAGGGAACATCGCCACGACCTGCTACGGAATGATGATGACATGGGCCGGCTTCTCCTCCTTTTGCTTTAACTGGTGTAGGAAACGCAGGGGTCTAGTGGGGTTCCACACGGCAAGTCACGTAACCTTTTTTTTATGAGCTCTGCCAGTGCTCGACCCAACACAACCATCTTCCACCTTACCAGGTTTTGGTGCGACAAGACTTGCCATGTAGCGTGCGCCCACCTCTACCACTTAATAATACTGAAATAATTCCAAAGATGAGTTTATTAATACTAAGAAATGCATACTTTTTGGTGATTTGATGGTGAAAGATTATGTTAATTGTGAGACAACAGCAATCTTTCTTCCGGCCATGGATCCAGCTGAGCTAAAAAAGGAAAAAAAATAAACGAGAAGAATTTTATCATATTTCTACTTTTGTTAGAAAGCTGGACGTATCCAATAACAGGGGAAACTACAAAAAGTAGCTAAAAGCCCACCCATGCCCACATGGTGGGCAAGCCTTTTAGCTGGGTACAGGCATGCATGCATCCATCCTTTGGAGCAACTACCATGATAGCAGTACTGATTCTTTAATTCAGAGGAACATGCCATGCCACCCTAAGATCTGAAAGGAACCGTCTGATTTGCTACTATTCTACTGGACAAGACCACAAGGCTCTCAAAGTCTCAGATCCGTTATGATACGTCAACGTGATTCTCTTTTGCTGAAAGCTGTCCTCCAGTGGCCCGCAAGGGAGGTGGGGGAAGAGGACAATGGCCAAGGCCTGAACAACATCCATTAAGTGGTTCCTCTACTGATCAAAGTCAGGACATGTAGAGGAAGTGGATTTGAGTTGTCATTCCAGTCTCTGCCCAGATAAACAAAATCCCCCCAGTCCGGAGTGTGCTGAGAATCGTGAGTGAGAGGAAACAATAAGCCTCTAGCTTGAAGGCTTCTCTCATGCCGTTTATATATATATATATATATATATATATATATATATATATTTGAAGGGAATCTCTGAATCTTGACAATTTTACTCTTTGATCACGATCTTTGTTAACTTTTGTTTTTTTAAGGACAGTCCTTTGTTAGCATGTAAAATTGCAATGTTTGATGCGTACTAACCGTCTATAATCAATCATTTTCCCGACGTGCAGTGCACATGTTCAGATGCTCCACTGACTAGCGTCGATAGCCCTCTCTCAAAGATAACGGATACAACAATATAATTTAATCTCGTTCAATATATATATATATATATATATATATATATAGATAAGCCATGAATATGTACTTAGCGGCAAATGTTGGTTGACCAATGTTCAAAGCTGTTCATGAGCTTTAATATATTTCGTATGGTTATATATATATATATATATATATATATATATATATATAAGCCATGAATATGTACTTAGCGGCAAATGTTGGTTGACCAATGTTCGAAGCTGTTCATGAGCTTTAATATATTTCATATGGTTAGTTAATAAGCACCACGTTAACTTGCCGGAGAACTGAAGATGATATGCGTGCAGAGAGAGAGAGAGAGAGAGAGACTTATGATTATTCACAGAAAAATTCAGCCTAGACCGACCTATAGGCATTCATTTTCCTACATCATCAGAATGATGGGACTATAAGCAAGGCATGTGACTTGCACCTACCAAAAAGATAGAATTTACCGGAGACAAATTAACTTATTATTGCATATTTAGAGAAGAGTTTGATTGATCGAGAAGATAGTTTAGGTTATTATCAGCCGCATTTCTATTTATTATGGTAAGCCTGTTATCAGTCCTGACGCTTGAGACCAGGGCATAACCTGAAAGGCGGAAACACCATCCATGAATGTGATACCACCCGAAGTTCCTCAGAAATAGAAGTACGATGAAATTTTCAGTTACCCATGGAATTGTAACCCCACTACCATCATGCAGTAAAAACAATCCCTTATAACGGCCAATCGCCTCAACCGGTTCGAAAGTGAGCCAGGATTTTGTCAATATTGTATACAACATCTCCTCTAATCTCTATTTAGAAATCCATTCATTGAAGTTACAAGACTATCCTTCGATTAGATTGACTCTAACAGATCAATGAACAGGCCATTTTCTCCATCTTTTGCTGGGACCATTGCAAGTTAGAGGACGGAATAACCTGTTCACATTTGATAAGACCGATATTGCCCCCGTTCTCATCTATTCCCTCTTCCCAACTTCCTCATTCTCCTCTCCTTTCCTCTTCAATCCTCTCCTTCCCTCTTTACCATCTACTCATCTCTCTACACCTTTACTTCTCAAGGTTATCTCCTCCTCTTGCTTGGTCCTTGCCATCAATTGCTCTCGGTTTTTCCTACCAAAAAAAAAAAAAATGCTCTCGGTTTTGTCTGTCTTTCCGCCTTCTTCTCGTCATGCTACCATATGTCTACCAGTGTTGCATCCAATTATGGCTCTAACTGCTGAAGATAAAGAATTATACAAAAAGAAAAAAGAACCATCCTATTGGGTATTCTTGATACCATATGTTTGTACAGCAGATTTGTTGCATTTATGCTGGCTACACATTAATTTTAGGATTAAAATCTGAGTATTAATCATAGAATTAAAGGTGGAATAAATGTAAAAGAAGTCAGATAAAATCAATGGCCAGACAACACTAATATCCCAAATTCCAGCATTTGGATTAAAGAATCCCATCTTGGATCAAGAACAGTAGTGTTAACCTGAGCATCCTGAAGGTCAATGGCCAAACAAATTGCAAAACTCCAAATAAAGAAGTTAATATTAGATCAAGAAAAGAAATGTGGTTGAAATTTCAAATATCATTATAAATAGTGACACTACACAACAACAACATCACGAAGAAAAAAAAAAAAGAAAAAAACTCAAACTGCATAAAAAATCAAAGATTTTGCTACGGTACTCTATTAATATTTTTTTATTATGAAAGATAATTTAAATATTACACTATTATTTTTTTTATATTTTATTATTTTTAAAAAAAATAAATATTTTATTATATTTTATCCTTCTACATCTTCTTCTTTGCTTCTCCTCGCCGCCACCCGTCACCTCCCCGGTGGTCTTCCCCCCTCCCCCCCATCGCCTCCTGCTCGCCTCCCCACCTCCCGCATGAGCGCCCCACTTCAGAGTGTTCCCTTCCCTTCTTCAACACCCCCCTCCACCGACACTCGTGGCCTCCTGGTACTTATGCCATCCCCTCCTCCCACGAATGAGCCATCTCTCTACTCTTTCTTCTCCGCCACAAGCCCCACCTTCCCATGACTGCGCTATCTCCCTGCTCTTTTTTTCTTCTCCACCATATGGTGCCGCCCCCCCTCACCCCCCTCCCTCTGCCCTCTCATAATTATGCCACCCTTATTTCGCGACCGCACCGCCTCCTGCTCGTGCCCCCCATCCTCTCTCCTTTTTTTCTCCACCACAGCCCCCTCCAGCCCCGCCTTCTCTTCTTTCTTCTCCTTCGCTACACCCCCTCTCTTCTTTCCTTCATCCTTGGTAATGACCCCAACGTCCCGTTCTCTCCTCGACCCTCAGTGCACACCCCCACCTCCTCCTCTCTCTCCTCTTCCTCTACCCTTGGTGATGACATCGCCGTCTCATCCCACCCCTCCTCTGCCCTCGATGCACGTCCCCCCAACTTCTCCTCGGACCTTCTCCAATTCTACCACCTAACTCTATTGAAAAATCATGATTTAAGAGAGGAGGAGAGGCGAAAAAATTTTTAGAAAAAAAAAAACTGACATTCAATTTAATTCTGATCTTTGAGGTATTTACCATACCAATCATGCATATTTAATGCTCCAATTGATTACTAATGAAAAAATTCAAGCCATCTATCTTTTAAAATGCCATAGCAAAATCTAAAAATCAATGGATGGAGAGTACTGTTGGAGCATTGTGAGTACAGACCTAGTTTGGATCAAGAAGGGCAGTGTTGACCTACTAGCACAAAGAGCGAGGTGGGGTACCGCTCCGAGAGAGAGCTTATTTGGGAGAAGGGCTACTAGGCTGGTTGCCACGGGATCGGCAACGAAGAAAGGAGCGAAACTTCTCCAAGAACCCACTCAGAAACCTCGAGATCTATAGACCCTCGAAAGAACACACTAGGAAGCTACAACACTAGCGAGGATTGCAACACCAGCGGAGAGCAACAAAAAAGACAAACCCTAGATAGAGAAAGGGAAAACGTATCCAGGTTCTAGCCAAGCAAATCCGTAATTGAGAATATCCAAGGATAGGATGGTCATTTCCTACCTTTGGTTGACCTAATGAAGGATCAAGATTACTGTGGGCGACAAAAGGCTGATAAAAGGACTACATTGCAATAAAAAAAACATTTATCTTAAATTATTTTTGACTTGCAAATAAGCACAAGAAAAGGTGTTCTAAGCAATATTGATAAAATCCTGGACGTGACATGCAGAAAACCTGAATATATGGCACGGTTGTCTAACTAAAAAAGCATATTCAACCATGCATAATACTACACCGACCTAGCCAAGATAAGAATAAACTCCTTTAACCGCTTCATAAGAATTGGCCACGGAATCTAAATGAACAAAACTAAAGGATACATGTGGGCATAATTACCATGAAACAAGCAAAACTGTTATAGGCCCAAGCCAAAATTTTGGCTCCAGTGAGGTTACAGACTGCGAGCAACCATGCTGCCTATCACCTGACAAAGCTTTAGCCTAGCGAGACATCAGGAAGCTTCCGTCTGATTCCTTTGAGAAACAGCAGTTACAGCGGCATCCAACATCATCTATGTACCGTTCAAAGTTGCCTCAGAATGGACATGGTTTCCATCTTCTACATGCTTCCCATTTACTTGCGGTCTTTGTCTCTGGGGGAAAATACAGATATTAATACTTCAAAGAGAAAATACAGATATTAATGCTCCAAAAGAGAGTTAGATAATGCACAAAAATGTAATGAGTACATCACATAGGATCAAAATATGGTAATATGCATATTAACACACTATGATAAAGATGCACCAACCTATTAGTAATGTGATACGATCTTACCCCATGCCACATCAACTCATCTAAATATTCATTTATATGGCAAAAAGAAATAGACATGAGCAGGCTCAATAGCGAACATAAGTGCACTACTGCAAGTTTCCATAAGTATGGCGGTAACCCACCATACCTTTCCTTCTGGTCCATCTAACAGAAAGATAAATGACACTTCAAGTCAGAAATATTCCATTATAAATGATGCATTTTTTAATCTTAATGAACTGTTTCCATAAATAAAGGCAGTCTTCCTTGTCCTAGGCCCAAGCTGGCATAAACAGGAAACAGCAAAACAAGTCTTCAAGTGCAGCAGACATCACAAAGAACAGAGACCGACAAATAAAAATCCCATAACTGAAATTCAACCTGGAATTATATACAGAAAATGAGCATTTGAACCTAACGAAAGTGTTTGATTTTGTTTAGCTAACATCAGCTCATTATTGAACCATGTTAGACCCATAATTCCTCAGTGAGAAAATAGCTAATCATTTAGTGATACATACCCAATCAGCAATCTCTCCCGAATTCCCATTTAACAGCTTGTGGTTCTCTTCTTTGGCCCTGCCTTCCTTTTCTTTGACACTCAAGGGCAGCAATGGCGGGGACCCACCAGTTCGATCTGGCATTTCTATATGATGACAATATGACAATTACAATTTCAATGATCAAGCACACAACATGATTATCCAGAAAAAAAGGAAAGAAAACTCACCTGGTAGTTTATTGTCAACAAAGAATACCACCAAATTTACAGTATACCTGCAGACATGCCAAACGAATTAAAATAAAAACAAACATGCTGCCAAAAATAAATATCACTATGATCATATGTTTCTACCATGCAACAACAACATCTACTGTGTAATGCTTGCGTGAAGCTACTATGAGTAGACTCTGAATGATAGCCAGCAACCAGGAAAGCAGCTTGACAAACCTGCAAGAATATCAAGAAAATTTTGCTATTTGCATATCACATGTGGTGGAAGTTGTGAACATGCCTAATCCCAATGCATACGATACTATGAAGCAAAATATTCGACTCTGATCACAGGAGATGAAACCAGTCCATGATTAATTTGATATCAATCTTTACCTTTTAGAACCATACTTCTGGTATATACGCACAAAAACCAGCGTAAATATCATGTGCGATGAAAATATCAAATCACCACAACCATAAACGACTCCCCGTGGGACTGCAAACAAAAACAAGCAAGCAAACATATAGAAAATAGATAGTGCATTCAAGGGTATTAGATCAAAACCCAAGAGAGGGATACTTACAGTTAATGAGAAGCACTTCAACTACACTGTCTGGTCTGGGCAGTCTAGCAAGCTCTGAACCCTGCATTGAATGCAAACAAACATGGAAAGCAACATGGTTTAAGTATTAAATTATATGAATTAAAACGTTTGACCAAGCAAAATGCTAATTAATCACTAATAACCATGCTATACAGATTGTTACCTCACGGCAGTGATAATTCGGACCAGGAAGTTGGGTGGAAAAAAATGTAATGATCCGTAAAACTTGGCAAGCCTGCAAGGTGCATATTCCACATCACAGCAGAGCATGACCAGGAAACAAAAAAAAAAACAACAAAAAGATCAGTGAACTTACAACTAAAAATGCCAATACTCTGCGCCAGAGTAGAACGGTATAGAAGCGTTTGCTGTGATATATGAAAGGATGAAATGTCCACTGCAACAGAAGAAAGACCATGTCACAACCACCACACAATGAGATAGATATACAGCCTTTCTGCAATGTTAGATAAACATGAGCACTCACATATAGGAGAGAGGATAAAAAAGACATGGCTGATGGGAGGTACAAAACAAAACAAGGCATAAATTGCAGCCAATAAGATTTATAAACTAGATGACCACCATGGTAAAAGGATGGAAATAACTGCAATAAAGTTATGGCAGTCACAACTATATGAACTTCCCTGATTCTGGCAGAATTACTGTACAGCACTGGAAGATGTTGAAGAAACAGAAGTTTCTGTTCAAGTCTAATTTTGGAATGTTTTAATAAGAGATGTATAGGCAAGTGGCATAACAAATAAGAGCAAATATTTTACTGGTCTGGTACTTCAGCAGAAGAGGATAAAACCATCTAATATCATTCTCTTTTTAAAACTTCTACTCTAACAATCTTCTCGCCTAATATTACCTGTATGCCACTACATACCCATGCATACACATCTGTATATGCAACCTCGACAGCTTTACAAATCCTTTTTGATATGTTTCTGCAGACATGCTTCCCACTTTTGTCACAATACACAGGTTTTCTTAATTCCAAATAGGTTAAGACCTGTTAAACATATTCGTATACATATAGATGTTACCAATGCCGGCATATGCACTACACATTGTTTATTTAAGAGGAAGGAGCATTTAGTGAATGTTTATGATCCCATCAATCAAGGTTGTTTACAGTGGAATTGATAAACATGTCCATTTCAGCTTCTAGACTTTCCCTCTCTCCTAGGCATATGGTAAAAGTTAATATGGACGAGCGTATCTACTAAAAGAAGAGAATGTTTATAAAAACAAAAGACAACTTCACATGTCAATATCAGCCATGCAGACATATGCTATTTAGTGCATACCTCATGACTTTATATACTTCAATAACTTAATAGGATCCCAAATAAGCAATTACCAGTAAGATAAAACTGAGAATGCTTGATGGAAGCATACATTAATACTCTCACCAGATCATGGATATTCTCTCACATTTGACACTATTTTGCTCATCCCTTTTGCCACAGCAATGATCTTGGTAATACCTTTAAACTTATAAGCCTCATTGCATCTTAGAAATAACTAAGAATATTGGAAGTTGCTCCTTGATCCAATACAAAATGTCCAGAAGCTACAAGTATGTACATGAACCAAAGGTAACAAGAATGAAAAAACAAATGCAGAGACTCCTTCAGAAGTAGGAGCAAACTTTAAGGCCAAACAAAGGAGAAACTGAAGAAACATGATTTTGTTTCAAAACTTGAAATGCAATCATTCTAAGAATAATTGTTTATAAGCACAAATAAAACAGGTCAAGCAATAACATAGTTAAAAAAGTCAAACGATGACATAGTTGCAGCCATTGATATCAACAAGAAAACTTCATAAACAGATAAAAACCAAAAGAGAGATCATACCAGTACAAAGGACAAAAAGATGACAGTAAATACACTCTCACTGATGTAGCCCCTTTCTTTCCCAAGTTCCTAAATTACAAATAACGGAAAGCAACAAAAAGTCAGTTTAATAATAAAACTAATATTATGCTTAATTAAAGAATTAAGTTAATAAGATTAAGCAGTAGATTACACATACTATACATACCGGAAGGATCATGAATCCAAGATCTTGAAGAGTTGGTCCGGGTTGATGTAAATAGTGAACTCCTCGAGCAGCCAATCCATGAATATACTAGCGATAGAAAAAATCACACCATAAGTCCTAAAATTAATTTATGCCTTGGTCAAAAACTATACAAGTAAGCCCATGATGAATTTGAAGAAACATTAGATAAAGACGATGAATTATAACAACAGAAATTGCAAGTCAATGAAATAAACATACTAAATTACCTGCCCACTTGCATAAACATGATGAAGGAAACCATGTGAATTTAATAACAATTCAATACCATGATACTGAATTGCACCATCAGAAGAAGATGATATACCATAAGCTTGCCAAACGTTTAGAATAAAAGTAACAACATCAACATCCAAAGAGATTTATCTAGGTGAATCAAAGTCCAATAAAATAATAGTTGCAACATGGAGTTCTTTTTTCCCTCAAATACAGCGTGACGTAGAAGACATTAATGCTTCAAGCTCAGAAGTTCAATATAAAGAAAAATTATTTCAATATAGATTAATTTTTTTATTTGAATATACAACACTCAGTAATAGGAGATATGACAGCCATTTCATTAGACAAAAGACACATCAAAATGCCATATGACAATTTTCAGACACTTTGTTACATGGATCAAACCGCAGCGTGTAGAGGTTAAATGAGCAGAAAATGTGCATAATAAAGATGAGGATGGTGCATAAAAAGAAAAGTTCTAAATTTAGGAAGACTTTAATATAAATGTGTATGTAGAATGCTAGGAGTTACACTAACACAAAACAAAGTAAAGATGGCAATTAGAATTAGCTTGACTGTGTACAATGTTTGCAACAGAAGGCCTGAACAAAGGAGAGGCCTTGAAAGAATACAGGTAAGTGCCATCAAAAGAGGTGGAAGAGACCATATACAAACTGTATGGTATTAGTGGGAAGGAATTTGATTAACTTTTATAGTTCTAAGGATGATGCTCCCTATACAGAAGTTGGTCAGCCAACAATAATGAGGTATTGTTTACAATTATGCAACTCTAACTGGAAAGGAACAGGAGGAAAAGCCACTTATAATTTCTTGACTTGCTAATAAATTGAACCACTCAGTACTTTTCTGTATCTAATATGAGTGTAGCTGTAAAATGCATTCAGATCCATACTAGGCCTGCACCCCAATCCAACAGGACATATTGGACCTCCAACAAATTAGAACCCTACAAGATGCAGCTGAAGATCTAAACTAATATCCAAAACTAATTAGTATCCAAGGTAGAGTTCAAACTCATGTTTATTAATGGATTTAATCCCATCTGATAACTTTAACCCTTTTTCTTTAAGCTATCTTTTTTCTTTTGTCCTCCCCCACTTTTTTTTTTTCAGTTGGAACATCTAAACTTCACATGATGAGTTACATGAGTGTGTCTTCCCCGTTTTTTTCCCCTGGGGGAGGGAGGTTATGAGATAAGAGAGGAGACCCACAGGTAAGAAAAAGCATGGAATTTTTTTATTTTGACAGGGGCAGCGGAGACAAGTTGCCATAAGAAGGAGAACAGGACTTGAATTGGGTACCTCGCATTCTCAAAAGGGGTGATTGTGATGGCTTGTTGGAAGCACGGATAAAAAGATTTTCATCCTGCCAAAATTACCCTCATGAAGATAGGGACTCTTTGAGAAGAAATAAATCAACATCAAATCTGTTCTAAGAAAAGGTGCTGATGCTATATGTTGATAAATTTGTCATTGGAAACCATGTGTGTGATTGCTTTGATACATCAATACAATAAAATGACAATCAAATCTACAGAGGGACTAATTCTGAAGCAAAAGAAAAAACAGGGACAAACTGATTGAATCCATTATCAAAACAGATAATTTCCCAACCAACTTAACCTAAGATCCACACTGTAGAGACCACCATGCATAAATGTGGAAACGAATCACATGTGACACTATACCAAACTAGAAAAGAAAAGAAGAAAACAACCTTATTTACAGTCTCACTGCCGAAGAATGAGTTCATAGTCTTTTGAGAGTAAAACTACCAAAAGTAAAAAAAATAAAAATTTTTAAAAAGAAATCTTACTGCTGTCCCCCCCTCCCCCACCCAACATATGAGTGGATCTCAGATATATGCACTGAACCTTAAATTCTCTAGTCACAAACAGATTCTTTCCAGATGATTTATTAACAATAGAGAGAAGAGGGGGGGGGGGGGGGGGGGGGGGGGGAGAGAGAGAGAGGGAGGGAGGGAGAGACAACATAAACTCCAAAACAACTAAATAAACCCAAACCTAAAGCCCCACCTAGAATCCTAATTATGTTAATATGCTAATATTACATTGATATTATCTTGAGATCTTCCCAAAAACCAACAAATCACATCTGATCATTGAAGCTTTGACCAGTCAACATGTTTCAAAAGACTGTAAAATCTTTGTTTTGAACATTTGTCTTAATGGTCACATTTGATTCAAGCATTAATTATAAATGATCATTGTACTCATTGAACATGAACAAAGGAAATTCATTTCTTTTAATATTTAGATTTTTCAATAGCCAAATCTTAGATTTTATCTGCATATACCGAAACTTCAATATCATTATGAAATTGGTCTTTCAGCTTGGGCTCCATAGAAATCATCCAGATGAGAGCTGAATCTCATGCATTTTCCCAGTAAATCACTCATCTACTTCAAGATGTGCACCATTGCATTCTTGATGAGATTTCCCCTCTTTGTGGCATTGAAAACCCCAAAAATAATACATTAATGTCCACATTCAGAAAAAAAAAAAAAAAAAAAGAAGAAGAAGAAAGATTCTTTGACCCACATTCATAAGATGGAGAAACTTGTTGCTATGATACTGAATGCTAACAAGTATTCTACACAATTTGATATGCAAAGTGAAATATGCATGATTTATATAACTTTTTAGAAGCAAGAGAGGGAAAAGTAAAGGTAAATGAAACCCAGAGTCATAGGTAACTACATGTTCAATGCATGGAATCCACCATCAGAAACAATAACTTTTCACTAGGTCTTATTAGTATCATTCAGTAGTGATAAAGTAAATCACAGCAAAAGAAAAAAAAACACCAATGAGAAACTTTGAGAGGCTAAAGTCCCTAGAAGTTCACTTGGTCAGTTGGTCCACTCATATTTGGCCAGGCTTCTAGCCAACCAAAGTTTTCTAAAATCAACTATGAAAGGTAAGGTAAGTCACAGGTAACTAGAAGTCTAATGCATGGAGTCCACCATCAAAAACATAACTTTCCAATAGGTCTTATTAGTATCATTCAGTAATGAAAAAGTTCATTACAGAAAACACACACACACTAATGAAAACATCGCCACCTGCTAGAGTCCCTACAAATCCGTTCGGTCCACTCGTATTTAGCTGGGATTCTAGCCAATGGAAGTTTTCTAAGATCAACTGTGACCAATAGTAAACAATGGCCAATGCAATGGAAAATGTAAAAATAGGAAGCCCTCTGAAATGATTGGCCAATTCAAACTCATTCATAATCATCTCGCACTGTTCTAAACTGATTTAGTTTGCTCATATCCTCCATTTTACTCATATCTTACCATATTCTAGTCACGAATATGTCAGTTCCCTGAGTCATCAAACAAATTTATACAATCTTTTTTTTCCAAACCTTGGCATATATGGATCAGCATCAATCCTAACAATGCAACAATATTCAGTAATGTTCTAATATAGATAAAGGCCCCTATTAGGTATCAGCCAAACTAATAAGTTAAGCTTCTCCCCCCTCCTCACATATTAAACTTTTGGACAGGATAAACTCCAAAATAAAGCTTCTTATACTATCTGAACTTTCATAACAACCAAATGGTTATCTGATGACTTTCTCTGCATGATTCTAACAAAGAACAAAATGTCAACCATACAAGCAAATCATGCCTTAAAATTTAGTAAAATTAAAAATGATCCAGAAAAAGATCAGTAGTTTCCTAAAAGAGTTGTTTAAGTTGTTTGCACCATCTACTTTCTCAGATGCCGAATCATCCAAAAACAGCATCAGTTGATAAATGACAACTTATGATAATCTGAAGTTTCAACTCGAGTGGTGGAGTGTATTGGAAGAAAATGCCAAATGTACCGCTTTGCCAACTTAGTCTTATCTTGCCATTATAATGAGCAACAACTTCTTTGCTGAATGCGACATCACGCAATTTCAAAGTAGAATTTCAATTTAATGCTTTCTGAGTAAACAACAATATCATGACCAATCAGGAGAAGATGCCGTGCAATTTAGAAAACCAACATTAGATTTTTGCTTCCTCCCGAACAACTTATTCAGAAATATAAAGCTGCCATATCTGACATATTTGGAAATACATATCTATTGTATCCGCTATATTCGGACATATTTCTTTGTATATATTTGTATAATCTGCCATTTAGATAATAGTCATAATTTTAATCCTGATTTCTAGGTCACAATCACATCATTGGCAGATTAGTCATTTTAGGAGATTTGTTACCTCCTAGGCAGATTAGTTATTTTAGGAGATTTATTACCTTGCTTTGAGGCCTAATTCATGACAAGTCTCTTGTATATATTTTGATGTATTGGTCATTGCAAATCAATAAGAAATCATCAAGTTCCAAAATTTACATGGTATCAGAGCAGCTTCTTCTGTCCTAAAATTCGTAGCTGGTAACCCCAACCTCGTCGCGGCTTATGGGATATCCACCCAATTGGGAGCAACGGAGGAATGCATGAGGGAGAAAAGATGGTGGAACAGCAATTGTTGCTAATGCTAAACAAACCAGTATAACCCATGCGGACATACTGCAATAATCAAGTGGCCCTTCATATCGCCGTCAATCTCATCTTTCATTAATGCACAAAGCACATCGAGATCGACTGCTATTTCATTCGCGAGCATATCCAATCTAAGACCATCATGCTTGCCCACATCTCCACCAAGTACCAGTTAGCCTACATTTTCGCAAAAGCACTTGGACGGGATCGTTTTCATTTTTTTTTTACTTTCCAAGTTGGGCATTCTCGATATTCATGCTCCAACTTGAGGGAGAGTATTCAAAAATATAGAGCTGCCATATCTACCATATTCAAAAATACACATCCACCATATCCGCCATATTCAAAAATATATATTTTATAATCTGCCATTTAGATAATAGCCGTATTTTTAATCATGATTTATAGGCCACAATCACATCATTGGCAGATTAGTCATTTTAGGAGATTTGTTACCTCCTTGGCAGATTAGTTATTTTAGAAGATTTATTACCTTGCTTTGAGGCCTAATTCACGGTAAGTCTCTTGTATATATTTTGATGTATTGGTCATTGCAAATCCATGAGAAATCATCCAGTTCCAAAATTTACACAACTCCTCTAAACTGAAAGTTATATGAATCCACAACAAGTGGGATAAGTACAGCAGCAGCAACAACAACTAACAAAGAGCACATGTTTTTAGCAGTTTGTGCAATTTAAGAAACACACAAATATGGAAACCGCACACATGAATCAAAACCCAAAATTAAATGATCGATGCATCATTAAAAGCCTCATAAGCCCTATCACTTCGACATTCCATCGAAGAAGAAGGAATCATCCAAAATTATCTCAGAAGGAACAACTCTAAATTCTCAATTCTTGAAAACCCTCAACGTTGAATTGGATATAACCAATAGAGATCAGCCCAAGAATACCTGAAAAACGAGTCCCGCTAGCAGCAGCTTCCATTTCTCCAGCAGAAGATGAAGTTCCACCGACGTCTCCATGCAAACCTTCCTCCATAGCTGCAATCGAACAAAAAGACACTGGAACAACCAAAACAAGCGCAAGAAAAGCAAATAGAAAGGCTAGTAAAGAATTTGGGGAAAAAATAAAGGAAAAAAAAGAAGAGAAGGGAAAGGAGACCTTGGAAGCCTCGCGAGCAATGTAAAGCGTCATCTCCACCGCCAAGGGCAACCACTTCCATAATCTTTCAGCACCCCACCATCATTCTCGACATCCCTCCTCCCTCTCTCTGGCGATCTTCTCACTTTTTCCCCTACCGACTTCTATCAAGATCCTGTAGACCCCGCTCAAGCGACCGATCGAAATCAAGATCCCGGCGGCGGCTTGCTCTCGAAGGAAACCAAGTCTGACCAGTGTTCTAAAGGCTGACAAAATTAAATATAATTCCCCTGCTAATTCTAGAAAACGAAAATAGGAAGAAAGAAAGAACAGGAAGAAAGAGTTGTCTAGTTTAACCTTGCGTCCTCCTCTCCTTCTACATTTAAGAACGCAGGGTTGACACGGATGGACGCCACCGAGGGTGGGAGGAAGGGGGGTAGAAGTCTCGACCTCGTGGAGGCAGAGGGGATGAGGAGCGTGGAAGGGAGACGGAGGAGGAGCAGGCCCTTGTCCCACTCGCCGCGAGAGGTAATAACAATTGGCATTTTTAACTACAATGTCTCGGGCCAGGGTTTGCGTCGCTCTCCCCGCTTTTGTCATTTTAATATTCGGGATCGGTTGGGTCGGACTCGAACGGTGGTGTTACACTCAAAAGTGCAGCCCGGCTGATGGAGGCTCCGGACTCCGGAACATTTGAGCTATCGAACCATGTACTTCTGGTAGTTAATCAACGGTTGGATCCGTTGTTCCGCTTGAGATTGATCATAGGATGCCAATATTTTTTTTAAGAAAAAAAAAAAAACATTCTTTCTTAGTTTTGAAAAACTGCGATTGATTTGGTGGTCCGATTGAGGCGGGCCCCACTACCCCACGTTCTCGGGGGCTTTGCGAGGTTCGCTAGATTCTATGACCCCACTATCCCTATGCTGCAGTAACTTGCCTGCCGTGTAACGGAAATGTTGCTACGGACCCACCAAGCATGATTGGGAATCAAACCAGCCAATCTTGTCTCCCCGGCTACCTTTCTTTTTCCCTTTTTTTTTTTTTCCAAGAAAAAACGCGGGTTTCTCTTGTTCAAATTCCAAATTTTCATATCTTTTTTTGAATGGTCGATATGTCACGGATTCGTGGAATCTCTAGGAAGCATGGTAGGTGGAGCTAAGCATATATGCTTCTTTGGTGATATTTGTAAAAGAACCTAAGAACAAGAAGGCTTGCTAGTGAGATATAGATTTCAGTCTACAACTTTGAAGCATAGCCACAAGTTCAAAATTGTAGAGCCAAGTTACTGGAAAAAAAAAAAAAAAAAAGGAGAGAAGGAAAGAAATCATTCAAAAAATAGTCACATGGTAAGCACGCCTTTCCCATTTAGGAAGGTATTCATAATTCGTTGAGAAATCCAAACGGAGAACTTCTATTTTGATCAACCTTATAAATAATTTGATATTGTGATATGCTTGTTATCCTACCAGACCCCCACAAACACCATTATAGCGTAGGGCGGGGTTTGTATCTTCCTTGCAAAAGGATTTCTCTTCCTTCGCACGAATCCATTGTTGGATCGCACAGCAGTTAGTTAGGGCCAGCACCCGAACAGAGGCTTGGATAGGGCCAATTCCGGATGGTATGGATTAGATATGGCATTGAAGTAAGCAATGAATGATCTCTAATTAATCAAGCCAAGCAATTCAGAGTTGTTTGGACCACTAACTAAAACAAAATCAAAGAAAGACCAAATAAAATTGTATGCCGGAGCTGATCTGCTGCACTAGTCCATGTATGGTTTTAGCTACTTCTTGAAAGGTAGAAGACTTTTGAGCTATACACAAAATCTACTCCAATTTTGCTCAACGGACTTCACCTCAGATTCACAAAGAGCACATTAAGAGAAATCAGCGGCGAAGTGCCAATGAAAATAACAACAATAATTGAATAGAAGGAAAGGAAGCTTGCATCCAGGACCTCTTAGGAACTGGCAAAACGACAGAATAAATTTTGAGATACAAGGAAACTTTGGAGGAACAGAATTTATTACGTAAGATAGAACTTTTTGGTTCTTGAGTGGAAAAATAAATACATGAAATAAAGTTGTGACACTGATATGCGATGGATTATGCGGTGATTAGTACTTTACCAAAAAAACCCTTCTTACCTTTTTATATATTTAGAAAATGGATAGCAGCCCCCACCCCAACACCCCACCTACCCAACCTCCACCCCCCAAAATATAAAAAAAATTGGAAGAGAACTTTCTCCTCTATGCTCTTACGCAGAATAAATACATTCCACTAAAATGATGAAATACTGTTATAGCTTTGACCATCGATTTCACACTTCTCATAGTAAAAGCCTACTTTCAGACGTTTGATAATATAACCGTGGAGGCCATACAAAGTTGAAGTCAAACCAGTCGGCACTTTTGCGGAATGACGTGCGGCACAAAAGAACCGCAAGGAAGTCGATTCCTCGTTCCGCAGTCAACCAACCAATAGTAGAAGAATCTCATCTGAGAAACACGTTTAATCTGAGAAACATAGCAAACTCAACATTCAGGCCCACCAAGCAGGACCTTTTTAAGACCCTCTCTGATTATGAATGAACCCCCAAGTTTCCTGATCAAAGTTCACTATGAATGAACCCTCAACTTTCCCGATCAAAGTTCACAGTGGGCACATCCAATTTATAAAATCTGTTTGACGAAATTATGGACAACATCCTTGCAAGCCACATGGATACACTACATCAACAGGTCGACAAATAAATGACAGAGGAAATGACTCAAAGAACACTTTCATTTCTTATGTGGATTCATCCTGTCTCCGAGGTAGTAGAGTTTTGCCCTCCCAACCTTCTTCTTGTCTAAGACCTTCATTTCCTTGATGTTCGGAGAATATCTGTCACGATATGATAGGTCCCAAAATTGACCGTTTGGCACATTGACCTCACACACAGGATAGGAATTAAAGCGTCTGAAATTGTAACTTACAAGGGGAAAACAGAATCAACTCCAACACCCGCCACAAGTCTACGCAATCTAAATGTTGTATTTAGACCCGCATTTCGCCTTGCTATGACAATGCCCTTTAAAACTGAAACTCTTCGTTTGCTCTCGGGAACTTCCCGTTCAAATCATGGATCAGAAGAGAACCAAACAGAAAATCCACTAAAAAAGAAAGTCATACCACTTCTTTACCAAAAAAAGAACGTCATACCACTTTTAGCTGAACAATATATCCAGGCCTTAAATCAGGAATCTCTCTTTCAGCCTGTACTTTTTCCACTGCTTCTTTATCTAAAATCTGTAAATGTCAGAAACTATCAAAAGTTAAGATATTGAGAGTCGCCATATCCTTTCTGCAGTGTAAACCACACCAATGACAGCCTCAAGAATATGTTAAGCGGGACTTCCTCACTTCAACAAAAATCGGAAATTATCAATATTCGTTAAACAAAAAAGTACAGCATAATGCTAAGACAAAAGAATCGCATCCACCTTATTAGGCTTACATTCATGATATGCTTTGCTGTTTCATCGAGCCTTTTAAACTTAATGCATCGAGGATGATCTACATCAGGGGAGGTAGTATCGTCTTGTCCCAGAGATGAATCAGGATGACCTACTGTTGTTATGCTTCTGCAGAAAGAATTATTTCCAATAATGCCAGACCTAAAAAACCCATTTTGAAATGGTGCCAACTCCCTAAGGATTTGCAGCTTATTTTCCTAAAATAAGTCAACGAGAATCAGCTATCTGAACTGTTGATCTTCCTTGTATCAATAGCCATAGAAGAAATCAAGATATAATAATCTAAACAGAGTTATGATGCACATCAAGATTGTGAATATATACCATGCATCATATTTATGTAGATGAGACTTTTGTTACTTTCTAGAAAATTTATGATGCGATATAGCCTATAAATCTCAAATCCCATAAACATGAACAGTGGCAACAGCAGACGAGTGGAGTTAAATATTTAAGAGCAGTAGGGTGAGTGGTCCAGTCAGCATCATGGTAGTGCAGAGCACTTGCTCAAGAGAAAGGAGGGAAAAGGAAATAGAAGAGTGAACAGTGAAAATATCAGATTATACCCAAATGATGATTGTTGGGTATAAAATACCCCCCAGCCGAAGTTCGTGACAGGAGTGACCCTCCGAGGATCCAACCAACTTCCGACCTCCGACAACGTCTCTTCAAACCTCCCAGGCGGCCGAGCCTCCGCAACACTCCCAAGTTTTGCCGACGGACAGGACCCCGCCAGTGTCGACCGGATTCTTCGCGACGTCCGGACTCCTACGGGAGCCGGACCTCATCCCCGACTCCGGCTGCAGGCAGACTTCGTTCGGACTCCTACGGGAGCCGGACTCCGCCCACGACTCCAATTGCAGGCAGACCTCGTCCGGACTCCTACGGGAGCCGGACCCCGCCCATGACTCCAATTGCAGGCAGACTTCGTCCGGACTCCTATGGGAGCCGGATCCTGCCCACGACTCCAATCGCAGGCAGACCTCGTCCGGACTCCTACGGGAGCCGGACTCCGCCCACGACTCCAATTGCAGGTAGACTTCGTCCGGACTCCGCCCACGACTCCAATTGCAGGTAGACTTCGTTCGGACTCCTACGGGAGCCGGACTTCACCCTCAACTCCAATTGCAGGTAGACTCTGTCCGGACTCCTACGGGAGCCGGACCTCGTCCCCAACTCTGGTTGCAGGAAGATTTCGCCCGGACTCCTACGGGAGCCGGACCTCATCCCCAACTCTGGTTGCAGGAAGACTTCGCCCGGACTCCTACGGGAGCCGGACCTCGTCCCCAACTCCAGCTGCAGGAAGACTTCTTCCGGACTCCTACGGGAGCCGGACTTCGCTCCCGACGCCAATTGCAAGTGAACTGCGTCTGGACTCCTATGGGAGCTGGACTTCGTCCCCGGCTTCTACTGCAAGCAGACTTCGTCCGGACTCCTACGGGAGCCGGACTTCGCCTCTGACTTCAATCGCAAGAAGACTCCGTCCGGACTCCTACGGGAGCCAGATCTCATCTCCGACTCCGGCTACGGGAAGACTCCGCTCGGACTCCTACGGGAGCCGGACTTCGTCCCCGACTTCGACCGCTGGTAAACTTCGTCCGGACTCCTACGGGAGCCGGACTCCACCCATAACTTTACCTGCAGACTTCGTCCGGACTCCTACGGGAGCCGGGCTCCGCCCACGACTTCACTTACAGGTAAACTTCGTCCGGACTCCTACGGGAGCCGGACTTCACCCACAACTCCAATCGCAAGTAGACTTCGTCCGGACTCCTACGGGAGCCGGACTTCGCCCCCAACTCCAATTGCAGGAAGACTCAGTCCGGACTCCTACGGGAGCCGGATCTCGTCTCCGACTCCGGCCGCAGGAAGACTCCGTCCGGACTTTATCCCCGACCTCAACTGCTGGAAGGCTTCGCCCGGACTCCTATGGGAGCCGGGCTCCGTCCTCGACCTCGACTGCTGGTAAACTTCGTCCGGACTCCTAAGGGAGCCGGACTTCGCCCCTGACTTTGATTGCAGGTAGACTTCGCCCGGGCTCCTACGGGAACCAGATCTCGTCTTCGACTCCAGCTGCGGGAAGACTCCGTCCGGACTCCCATGGGAGCCGGATCTCGTCCCCGACTTCGACTGAAGGAAGACTTCGTCCGGACTCCTACGGAAGCCGGACTCCGAGCTCCTCTCAGACGGGTAGCTAACCACCTCTCTCCGCCAGACACTCCAGCCAAACTTCGGCCGACAGGCCTGCACTCCCTGGCGGGCCACAGCAACGGCCACGACTCTGCTCCATTTCCTGCGACGGATTTCGCGCGGCCCCATCACTCCCTGGCGGGCCGCAGTAACGGCCACGACTCTGCTCTACTTCCTGCAACGGATTCCGTGCGGCTCCATTACTCCCTGACAGACTGCAATAATGGTCACGATCCTGCTTCACTTCCTGCGACGGATACCATGCGATTCTTCCATCCTCTGGCAAGTCACGACAACAGACGCCGCTCCACTCCCCGCGACAGACTCCACGTGGCATGTCCCGATGATAGCCACGATTCCACTCCACTACTCTTCGCAACAAACTCCTCCTGACTCTGGGCAGCTCACTGCCAGACGGTTACAGACATCGCTATTAGTCTGTTGCTCCTTTCGCCTATAAAAGGGGATCCCAGATACGTTATTCTCTAAGCTCTATTTTCTATCCCAAAACTCTGCTAAAATTTCTGTTCGAGCACTCCATTCTTGTTGAGGCAGAGAACTGACTTGAGCGTCGGAGGATCTTGCCGGAGCAACCCCACCTCCGGTTTAGACTTCTTTTGCAGGTTCCGGCGGCGACCGCGACTCCCTCGACTCCAGCTTCTCCGACGCAGATGGATTTTTGCACCAACAGGATTGGCGCTAGAGGAAGGGGCCTGTGTCTTCACAGTACCCTTATTCTTAAAGGAGCGCTCAACGGGACCGCCTCTGGTCATCTTCTCCGACATCCACTCCTCCTTCCCCTACTTGATCTTCGCCCGATGCCTCCCCGCAAAGCATCCACACGGCGATCCACGGCCTTCGCGGCCAGATCTCAGGCTCCGGCCTCACCTCCAGTCTCCCAGCCTCTACCCCCTCCTCCGGCAACGGCGCTTGGCGCGGAGCAATTCGACCTACTGGTGCAGCAGGTCAGAGGCCTCACTGAAGCTGTGCAGGCCATGCAACAGCAGCAGCAGCCGCAGGCATCAGTGCGATCGGAAAGAGCGTCGCCAGAACTCCAAAATTCGGCGGTGGGACGGGCCACTTGGGCCAGCCACCCAGTCTTTCTCGGAAAGATGAATCCAAGGGTGGAAAGCCCCAATCAGACCACGACTCCACCCCCGGAAGATCTCTGCCTCCATCCTACCAGAGGACCCTCGAGACCCGTAGTCGAGAGAATTTTCTGGATCGAAGGCTTCAGGAGATGAACCGACGGATCGAAGAACTCCGCCACGCTCCTCCGCTTATGGTGAGGACATTTGTACTGACCCTCCCTTTTCTCAAGTGATCATGTAGGATCCAATCCCGCCAAACTTCAAGCTCCCTCAATTCGAAAGCTACGACGGGACTTCGGACCCGGTTGACCACCTGGAGGCCTTTCGGACAATGATGCTACTTCATGGCGCGCCTGACGCCATTCTCTGCCGAGTCTTCCCATCCACTTTGAAGGGAGCGGTGAGAAACTGGTACTCGACGCTGAAGCTGGGTACCATCTTTTCCTTCGATCAGATGAGCTACCAATTTGTGGCTCATTTTGTCAGCAGCCGACGCCCCCGGAAGGGTTCGGAGTCCCTCATCAACATCAAGCAGAGGGAGGGGGAGTCCATTCGGGCCTACATCAACCGCTTCAATGTCGCCGCGCTGGAGGTCCGGAACTTTGATCAGTCGGTAGCAATGGCCGCTCTGAAAGACGGCCTTCAGAAGAATGACATTTTATTCTCCTTGAAAAAAAGTACCCCAGAGATTTTGCAGATCTGTTGGCTCGGGCCGAAGGGTACGCCCGAGCGGAAGAAGCCTTCAAAATGAAGGATGAGGAGACCGCGAGAGAGCAGCAGGCGGGAGACTCGGGTAAGCCCGCAGTCGAAAAAGGGGCGAGAGAAGCTCGGCCCCATTCTCGAACTCCTCCCGGGCACAAGCGCGCCCAGACTCCTCCGCGAGCACGCAGGCAGGGAAGCCCGGAACGCCGAGCTCGACGGGGCTCTCCCCCAGGAAGGTTCCGTAACTATGCCTCCCTCAACGCATCGAAAACCCAGGTACTGATAGAGGTCAGAGAGCAGCTCCCAAGGCCCGAGAGGATGCGCACGCACCCCGAAAAGTGCAACCCCAACAAGTTCTATCTCTACCATCGTGACCACGGCCACGACACGGAGGAATGCATCCAGCTCCGAGACGAGATCGAGGAGCTCATCCGACGAGGTCGACTCGATAGATTCATTCGACGTCGGCCTGAGGGTAGAGAAGATCGACCACGGGCCTTGCCGCAGCTTGAGCCATCGAGGAGGAAAGAGCAGTCCGGAGATCGACCTCCAATCGGGATCATCAACTCCGTCACCGGAGGACCTTAAGGAGGAGCAGACCTTCCACGACCATAGGACTCGAAAAGCCTGTAAATGTATTACTAACGACTTTGCTTTGAATCAAAATTCCTTTCGACTTTGCATGTCTTTCCCTTTCGACATGGGCTTGTTATGACTGGGGATAACCCCTTCAAACAATTAAAACAAGGTCATGTTAGGAACAGGAGAAGAACCTCGTCCTAACATAAATAAAATGAAAGTCCAATTATTTTAAGATCGGATTGGGGGAGAGGCCCATATAACGGTCCTTAGGTGCCCCCAAGGTCATGTTAGGAATAGGAGGAGAACCTCATCCTAACATAAATAAAATGGAAGTCCGATTATTTTAAGATCGGATGGGGGGAGAGGCCCTATAACGCCCTAATGTGCCCCCACAGCCATGTTAGGAACAGGAGGAGAACCTCGTCCTAGCATGAGCAAAGTCGAAGGCCCGATTCTTTTAGATCGGATGGGGGGAGAGGCCCTAAAACGCCCTAATGTGCCCCCACGGTCATGTTAGGAACAGGAGGAGAATCTCGTCCTAACATGAGCAAAGTCAAAGGCCCGGTTCTTTTAGATCGGATGGGGAGAGAGGCTCCACAATGCCCTAATGTGCCCCCACAGCCATGTTAGAAACAGAAGGAGAACCTCGTCCTAACATGAGCAAAGTCAAAGGCCCGATTCTTTTAGACCGGATGGGGAGAGAGGCCCTACAACACCCTAATGTGCCCCCACAGCCATGTTAGGAACAGGAGGAGAACCTCGTCCTGACATGAGCAAAGTCGAAGGCCCGGTTCTTTTAGACCGGATGGGGGGAGAGGCCCTTGCAACGATCCTTATGTGCCCCCACAGCCCCGTTGGGAACAGGAGGAGAACCTCATCCTAACCTGAGCTGAGATCGACTACGTCAAGAACAGAAGGAGAACCTCGTCCTGACGATGACAAAAATTCGGCTGCCCAACAAAATTGGATAAAGGAAAAAGTTCCCTCAATGGCACCTCTACACTTCTACGCGACCCCACAAAAAGCAAGGGGAGGACCCTCACTCAGAAAAGAGGAAGAAAATTAAAAAGGAAAGCGACGAATTACATCGGCAACAGATGAAAAACAAACCACACCAAAGACTTAGAGAACATCGTCTCAACAAAGATGAAAAGTTCCTACCAAACATCCCCAGTCTCTAAGAAGGCTCTCGACACAGGTCAAGAAAATAATGACCCCTTCAAGGTAATGCGGAGTTCGGACCACCGAGCTCGAGCCTACGGCCATGGATGACAAGAAAAGCAAATCAGCGTGACGACGACTGGGCACCTCCAAACGATGTCGACGTCGAACAAGTCAAAAGACAAAAGAAGTTCAGCGGACGATAATTTAATACAATGCGTGGACGAGGTAACACAAAATCCCCTTTTCATTTCATTCACGAAATATACACTACGAAGCCCAGAAGGCTAAAGAAAGAAAAACAAAACCACAAGAACAAAACAAAACAATAAAAGAGAAAATATATACATGGAAAGACGGAAGGCCAAAAAGAGCCCTAGGGAAGCTCTGCTCCTTCCGACCTCGAATTATCTGCTTCACTCCTTATCAGGGACTGCCTCAGATTTTCAACTTCTTCTAGCTCTCTCTTTTTCAGCAGCATGTCCTGGAACATCCGACGAAGTCGTTGGCTTTCATTCTCTACCTCTCGACACCTCTTTCTCAGGACCTCGAATTCCGCCTCCGCATCCTTAACTGCCCGCTGCTCGTACACCAGCTGGATCTTCAATTGCTGCAGCTCGGCCTTCCCCTCCCCAAGAGCGATGGATAGTTCTTCTGCGATCCTCCTCAGAGATTGAAATTCGTCGGAATCCCGAGCGGAAGCAGATTGAGCCCCCTCAGGTAGCTGCCTTCGAAGGTGGGCAACCTCGTCGGTCGCCATCCTGAGCCTCTCCTTGTTCTCGTCCACCTGCTTGCGCCAGCCGGTCCGGTACGCATCATAGCTCACCTCGACATACTGGAGCTGTTGCTGAAGGTCAGAGACCTTCTTCGACCACTCCCGATCGCTGTCGGCCCGAGTCAAAAGCCGGGATGAACTTCCTTTCAGCTGGCCAATCCTCTCCTGGGCAGCCGACAGCTCCACTTTGAGAGAACTGATCTTGGCAGTCTGAGCCCAAGATTGGTCGCTGGTGCGCTTCTTGTGTTCCTCGAGCTCCTTCTCGAAGTTCGCCTTTCTCCGGCTATACTCCATGATCCCCTTCACATGGAGGTTCCGGAAGCGGGTGGCCTCCGCGGCGGCTTCAGAGTGACTCTCCCTCAACCTGTGAAGCTCGCCTTCCATCTTCTTCGACCTTTTTGTCAAATGAAGAACTTCCTTCTTCAGCCGCTGGATCGTGGACTTCAGCGGAATTCCCTGGGGCAGGGGAAGCGCTTCGGCAGGACACTGCCATCGGGAGACAAAAGCGTCAAGGCGCGTCTCATTGCAGAAAGAAAAACAAAAAGAAGGAAGGAAGAGAGGAGAAGCCATCCACGACGAGAAATTCAACTTTATTGATTGAATGTTTCTTAAAGACAAAAAGGAAAGAAAAAATTACAGTAAAAGAAAAATACAAGGTCGGAGGTCTCAGACCTCTGCAGTAGGGGTTGGGGAGCTCGGTGTCTCTGGAGGGGGGGCTGCGGCGGCAGTAGCAGTAGGAGAGGGACCGACCTCATCTTTAGACTCCTCGCCCAAGAAGCTGAGATCGAGCTTGGAAAATTTTTTGGCCACCTTCTCCTGGCAGAGCTCGAACCCCTTGATGAATGCTTCTTGGCCGAATCGGACGTTCAGGTCCCTCATCTCTGTGGAGGCTTTGAACTCCTCCACCGTAAGAACCCTAGCCTCTGAGACCAGGACCGAGATCTGCTCCGCCAAATTTGTGACCTCGGCCTCTGCCTTCCTCACCGTCTCCTCCGAGGTCTGCTTCTCTTCCTCCCGGGCCTGCTTTTCTTTCTCCAGGGCCTCTTGTAGGGTAACTACTTCGGCTGCCTTTTCTTTGAGACGAGCGACCTCGGCCCGACGATGCTCCTCCGCCTGGATGGCGTCCCTCCTCGCCCGGTTCGTCGCCTCGATATTGGCAAGGAGCTGGTGCCCAATCTGCAAGGGCGGCTAGGGGATCAGAGCAAGGGTCGAAAAGCCAATTAAATGAAGATTGGTTTACCTCGAGAAAGGACCCTAGGGAGTCCCAAACCCGCTGCTCAGGATCGACGCGATCAATCCTCTCGACGACTTCAAACAGAATGCAGCCGTCGATCAACCACTTGATCAAGTCCCTGTCATTGAAGGGATTCTCCGGCTCTTCTTCAGAACTAAGGGACTCTTCAACGGTGGCTCGGCGGCTACTCACCCTGCGGGCCACCGACTTCCTTCTCCTCCCCCTCTCGACTATGGGCGCCTCCGTGGAATGGACCCCTGAAATGGGAGCCCCAGTGGGGGGACTCCTTGAAGAGGCCCGGGGAGCCGATGGTTCGGCGTCTGAAGGAATGTCGACCGCGGGGGCCACCTGGACAGGCGCGATCAAGCTCGTCTCCTCCACTCTGACCTTCTTTGCTGATCCGGAGGCCGCGGCGCCTTTTCTCTTGTGGGCTTTGAGGCCCCTGGCGAGCATCCGTACTGCTTCGGCATCCATTCCTGAAAAAAAAAATCAAAAATCAATCAAAAATTAGCGATGGGGTGAAAAAGGAAGAAGTGGCACACAAAAAAAAAAGAGAGAAAAAAAAGAAGAGGGATGGAAGAAAAGAAGAGGAAAGAAAAGATGGAATACTCGCAGGATCCTGGGGACTCAAGCCGATGTTGAACAAAAACTGCTCCTTCAGAAGGTTGGGAAGGGAAGGAGAGGAATAGCCAAGAAGCTTCCGGGTAGCTTGAAGGTCGTCCTCCCCCAGGTTGGGAGCCCGACAGACAGAGTCCCTCAGAGAGCCCCAAGGGGGCAAGCCCAGCCTCAAAGTCGGGCAGTGGACGGAGAGGTACTTCCCCTTCCAGTTGTGGATTGAAGAGGGAGCACCTTTCAGCAACCCCTTCTTGCCAAACTAGGGGGAGAAATACCACCAGTCCTTTATCGAGGGATGATGCTTGAAGGTGTAGAAATGCCTAAACAAAGAGAGGGATGGCTGAACTTCGACTATGTGGCAAAGGGAGAGGAACCCTATCAAGAACCTAAAGAAATTCGGAGCAACTGAAGCTAAAGAAATATCTAAGAAATGGAAGAGGGCGACAACGAAAGGCGGAAGCGGAAGCCGGAGTCCGGCACGGAAGGCCTCCTGATACAGGCAGAAACGGCCAGGAGGAGGGGTGCTAGCCCAGTCGGCGAGACCAAGAAGCTCCAGATCGTACTCCGAAGGAACTCCATACTGAACCCTTATCAGTAGGAGTTCATCTGAAGTCAGGAAACAGGGAATGGCACCCGACGCAAAAATCGGACGAGGCCCAGCCCCAGATGTGGGTTCGTCTACAGTATGGGGGTCCTGGGGGGCTGAGATTGAAGAACTCCCGGAACCGCTGGAGGCGGAGGTGCCGGAAGACATTTCGAATGATTTCAAACGAAGACCCTAAAGATCCTGGAGAAATCAGGCGGGACAAGGGACGAGGGGTCGCGGGAGACCAAACCAGAGGAATGCGACAGAAGAAAAATGGAGGAGAAAAGGCCCCTAAATGGCAAGAAGAAAGACAAAGGTTCCGGGACTAACCTAGATCGCTCTGAAGGATGCAGAGGGGCGAGGACAGGGATGACTCGAAGGACGCCTAGGGCCAAGGAAGACGCCAAGGAGGGTCAGGGCTCTCGAAGAAAAGACGGACACCGATAGAACTCTCAGGCGGAATAGGGCCCCTAAAGGCGGAAGGGCGGGTTTAAATAGACCCTGGGATCCGGCGCCATAATGATCGCGAATCCCCCCAGACTGATCCGCGCTCGACACGTGTCCCACTCGCCACAGCAGGCGGCTAAAAGTGGCTGACAGCTGACAGAGCCATTACTGCGCCATGCCTGGGCTAGCGTACCAGCGAGAATTCTGAAAGGTCCCTTCGAATCGTCCCGATTCGAAAAGACTCCAGCACGCATGCATTTAATGCCAAAATATCTGGGGGCGATCGTGCACAAGATTCAAGGGGACAACTTCAGTTGCGAAAATTTCTCTGTACTTCCTTCATTCAAAATTCGAACTCGGAAGTAGGGGGACTGGTGTTGGGTATAAAATATCCTCCCAGCCGAAGTTCGTGACAGGAGTGACCCTCCGGGGATCCAACCAACTTCCGACCTCCGACAACATCTCTTCAAACCTCCCAGGTGGCCGAGCCTCCGCAACACTCCCAAGTTTTGCCGACAGACAGGACCCCGCCAGCGTCGATCGGATTCTTTGCGACGTCCGGACTCCTACGGGAGCCGGACTCCACCCACGACTCCAATTGCAGGCAGACCTCGTCCGGACTCCTACGGGAGCCGGACTCCGCCCACGACTCCAATTGCAGGCAGACTTCGTCCGGACTCCTACGGGAGCCAGACCCCGCCCATGACTCCAATCGCAGGCAGACCTCGTTCGGACTCCTACGGGTGCCGGACTCCGCCCACGACTCCAATTGCAGGCAGACTTCATCCGGACTCCGCCCACGACTCCAATTGCAGGTAGACTTCGTTCGGACTCCTACGGGAGCCAGACTTCACCCTCAACTCCAATTGCAGGTAGACTCTGCCCGGACTCCTACGGGAGCCGGACCTCATCCCTAACTCTGGTTGCAAGAAGACTTCGCCCGGACTCCTACGGGAGTCGGACCTCGTCCCCAACTCTGGTTGCAGGAAGACTTCGCCCGGACTCCTACGGGAGCCGGACCTCGTCCCCAACTCCGGCTGCAGGAAAACTTCTTTCAAACTCCTACGGGAGCCAGACTTCGCTCCCGACGCCAATTGCAAGTGAACTGCATCCGGACTCCTACGGGAGCCGGACTTCATCCCCGGCTTCTACTGCAAGCAGACTTCGTCCGGACTCTTACGGGAGCCGGACTTCGCCTCTGACTTCAATCGCAAGAAGACTCCATCCGGACTCCTACGGGAGCCAGATCTTGTCTCCGACTCCGGCTACGGGAAGACTTCGCTCGGACTCCTACGGGAGCCAGGCTTCATCCCCGACTTCGACCGCTGGTAAACTTCGTCCGGACTCCTACGGGAGTCGGACTCCGCCCATGACTTCACCTGCAGACTTCGTCCGGACTCCTACGGGAGCCGGACTCCGCCCACAACTTCACTTACAGGTAAACTTCGTCCGGACTCCTACGGGAGCCGGACTTCACCCACAACTCCAATCGCAGGTAGACTTCGTCCGGACTCCTACGGGAGCCAGACTTCGCCCCCAACTCCAATTGCAGGAAGACTCAGCCCGGACTCCTACGGGAGCCGGATCTCGTCTCCGACTCCGGCCGCAGGAAGACTCCGTCTGGACTTCATCCCCGACCTCAACTGCTGGAAGGCTTCGTCCGGACTCCTACGGGAGCCAGGCTCCGTCGTCGACCTCGACTGCTGGTAAACTTCGTCCGGACTCCTAAGGGAGCCGGACTTCGCCCCTGACTTTGATTGCAGGTAGACTCCGCCCAGGCTCCTACGGGAGCCAGATCTCGTCTCCGACTCCAGCTGCGGGAAGACTCCGTCCGGACTCCCACAGGAGCCGGACCTCATCTCCGACTTCGACTGAAGGAAGACTTCGTCCGGACTCCTACGGGAACCAGACTCCGAGCTCCTCTCAGACGGGTAGCTAACCACCTCTCTCCGCCAGACACTCCAGCCGAACTTCGACCGACAGGCCTGCACTCCCTGGCGGGCCACAGCAACGGCCATGACTCTGCTCCATTTCCTGCGACGGATTCCGCGCGGCCCCATCACTCCCTGGCGGGCCGCAGTAACGGCCACGACTCTGCTCCACTTCCTGCGACGGATTTCGCGCGGCTCCATTACTCCCTGGTAGACCGCAATAATGGCCACGATCCTGCTCCACTTCCTGCGACGGATACCGCGCGATTCTTCCATCCTCTGGCAAGTCGCGACAATGGATGCCGCTCCACTCCTCGCGACAGACTCCACGTGGCATGTCCCGGTGATAGCCACGATTCCACTCCACTACTCTTCGCAACAAACTCCTCCTGACTCTGGCAGCCCACTGCCAGACGGTTACAGACATCGCTATCAGTCTGTTGCTCCCTCCGTCTATAAAAGGAGGACCCCAGATACGTTATTCTCTAAGCTCTATTTTCTATCCTAAAACTCTGCTAAAATTTTCGTTCGAGCACTCCATTCTTGTTGAGGCAGAGAACTGATTTGAGCGTCGGAGGGTCTTGTCGGAGCAACCCCACCTCCGGTTTAGACTTCTTTTGCAGGTCTCGACGGCGACCGCGACTCCTTCGACTCCAGCTTCTCTGATGCAGGTGAATTTTTGCACCAACAATGATCATTATGTGAAGGACCATGTAAGAGGAGGTCCAAAACCATTTCTTATGGCTGCTAGTTTAAACCTTGGAGCCCTTGCCTTTTTGGATTTCTTTTTACCATTAGCAGCTTTCACATGCTTCAAGGAGCTATGGAGGAGGAAGCAATCAGATATGATGCGATTCCTCCCATGAATAGAGATAAACAATTAATCTTCTGTTGGTCTATCTGATTTTGTCAGTTAACTCATGAGGTCTTATCTGCAGCGTGCATTAGGTGTTTCTTTTTTTTGAATTTTTTTAGAATAATACAAAAAAAAATTTAAATATCAAAATAATTCAAAATCAGACTTATTTACCAAACTAATGCAAAAGAAAAAAATGCCATTTTGAATGGCATTTTTTCCCCTTCCACGTCATCCTCCTTTTCCACGATGGCATCATCCCCCCCCAAAAAAAAAGAAGAAGAAACGCCAATTGGAATGGCATCTTTAAAAACGCCATTTTGAATGGCGTTTTTAGAAACACCATTCAAAATGACGCTTTCAAATTTTTTCACAAAAAAAAAGAGAAAAAATCGTGAAATAATGATTTTTTTTTTAAAATTTGAAATTAATAAATAAATTAAAATTTTAATTTTGATTAAAATTTAAAATATAAAGATTTGAATTTCTAATTCATTAAAAAAATTAATTTAGATTTTTTATTTCAATTTTTTTTAAAGATGTCAAAAAAATCATAATTAATAAAAAAAATTATCATAGAAAAAAAAAAAAGAGAAAGAAAAATGAAAGAAATAAAAATTTGAAATTTAATTGAAAAACATCATTCGAAATACTTGTCCTAAAAATTTTAAAAAAAAGAATTTTTAAATAATCAAAAAAAAATTATAATTTAAAATTTAAAACAAATAAAATTTTAAAGATTAATTGAAATAAAAATATTATTTTAAATTACTTTCTCAAATTAAAATTAATTTATTTTAAAAAGATTCAAAAAAAATTTAAAAATAGGCTAAAAAAATTTTATAAAAATATAAAGAATTGAAAAAAAAATAGAAATTATAATTGTAATTGAAGAACAAAGTTTATAATTTTTAATTTTAAGAAATAAGAATTATAATTTTAATTAAAATTAAAAATTACATTTTTAATAACTAAATTAATTAAAATATAAATTTTTAAGAAATATTTTAAATAAAAGAAAAAAAATACATAATAGAATATCAAAAAGATAAAAATGGAAGAAAACTAAAATTGAAATTTAAAATTATAAAAATTATAAATTAAATTAGAAAAAATATATCATAAAAGAATAAAATTAAATTAAATTAATTTTTTATTTACCAAACAAGACGCATATATTCTGGAAAAGAGCTCAAAAAGATAAAAATGGAAGAAAATTAAAATTAAAAATTAAAATTATAAAAATTATAAAAAAAAATATTTCATAAAAGAATAAAATGTAATTAAATTAATTACAATTTTTTTTCGGGTATTTTATAAATGTGCCTTAAAAAATTTTAATTTGAATTAAATTTTGATCAAAAAATAAATACATTAAAAATAATATTTTTTAAAAAATATAATACAAAGTTAAAAAATGAAGAAAAATATGAAAAAAAAATTGATAAATTAAATTTTAGAAAAAATAATATTTTTTTAAGTAAAGGAAAGGAATACGTAATAGATGCTAAAAAGATAAAAATGGAAGAAAACTGAAATTATAATTTCAAATGATAAAATTTTTAAAATAAATTTAAAAAAAATTATCATAAAAAAATAATAAAATAATAATAAAATAAGAATTATAATTATAAATTTTAAAGAAATTTAATTTAAATTTAAATTAAAAATTATCATTTAAATTATTATTTTTATTATTTAATTAAATTTATTTATTAAAAGATTACAAATAGATAAGTAAAAAAATTAAAAAAAATAAAAAAAAAGAAAAAATGCCATAGAGAATAGCGTTTTCCCCTCCCCAAACCCCTTTTTCCCCTCCTTCTTCCTTCTCCCTTCTCCTTCTCCCTTCTCCCTTCTCGATCTTCTCTTTCTTCCTTTACAAATTTAAGTAAAGAAAAAGAATACGTAATATATCATAAAAATAAAAGAAAACTAAAATTATATTTTTAAATTATAAAAATTATAAATTAAATTAAAAAAATATATCATAAAAAAATAAATAAAAGAAAAAAATGGTAATAAAATAGAAATTATAATTCTAAAAAAAAATTAACTTTAATTTAAATTAAAAATTATCATTCAAATTACTATCCTCATTAAAAAATTTAATAAATTAAAAAAAATAGAAAAAAATAATTAAACAAATTATGAAAAAAATTTAAAAAAATTAAAAAAAAAAGAATAAAAAAATATCGAAGGGAACGGCGTTTTCTCCTTTCCCTTCTTCTTCTCTCCTTCTCCCTCTTCTCCTTTCTCCCTCTTCTCCCTTCTCTGGCGTCTCTCCGACAGCACGGCGGTGAGCTGCCTCCTCTCTCTCCCTCTTCCTCTCTCTTCCTCTTTTTAAAAAATTTAAAAAATAAAAATTATCAGAAAAAAAGTCAAGGGGTCGACTCACAGAGTGTGGTAGCCAAAAATTTTACGTGCCGTTAAGCTCTTTTAACCATGAGTCGATTAATGGAGTCGACTCAAAAATATAAACCTATTTTTCTTACAAAATACGCTTCCAAAAATATTGAAATTACCTCCAATAGATTACACATCTTTTGTTCTTGCTTTTGAGACTTCAGAATCATATCTGATAAAATTATGATTTTTTTCCTGAAATACAATAAATCTTTTTTCAAATCAAAATCATTAGTAATCCCTTCAAATGCTTTGTAACCATCAAAATCAATTCAAAGAGCAACATTCGATATATTATTATTTACGTTATAATTTTTATAGTCCTTTCAGCATAACGTTTTCTCTCCTAATGTTCTGAGACACGTTCGAGTATGTGTATCCATATACACAAATCATAATATCCAATCATTTAAAATTAAATAATATAAAATAAAATCAACATTTAATATTATTCAATAGAATAAAAATGTCAAACGTATAAAAAAAAATAGTACAATAAAAATGTAAAAATACTAAATACAAATATAACAAAGACTAAGTCCCACAAGGACGTCGCGGCGCTCGTGGTCGCTTGGACCTTCTCAGGAAGGTCCTCGCCGGCTGCTCCTGCTGTGATGGCTCCTCTCCTATATCAGTGGAGGAGATCTGCTGATCATGCTGCGCAGGAATAACTGATGCTGTCAGATCATCTACGGACTGAGAGACCCATTCAACTCTCTCATCTGGATACACGGATGGACCTGAAAAAAAAGTATCATACTCATGTGGCCAACTGGTACCTGGTGATGGCATCTGGGGGATGTAGGAAGAAGAAGACGCTGCCATCTGTGGATGAAAAGGCGGTGGCATCTGTGCAGCATCAAATGATGACATATGCGGAATATGCGGTGATTACATATGTGAAACATATGGTGACGGCGTATAACTCATATCTAGTGCCCGAACTGCTCCATACCAAGACGCACAGGTATGTGGATCAACACCAATCGCCACCAATATTCCAGAATCTGTTCTCTCCATCTCCCGCAGTATCTGAATCTGCTCGTCCTCATCAGTCGTAGATAAAGCACGACGAGCGTCCAACACGAGATCCGACATAGAATCAGTCTATAAAATAAAAATAGAACAGTTAGTATAAAACAATAAGTATAGTGTACAATATAAAACAAAAATATAACACAAATAACATGAAGTAATTTTCGTAATCTTACCAAAAGACGTATAGTAGAACTCTCGCCCTCGTATCCAGAAACTGCATATTGAGACTGTCCAATGACTCGCACCGTAATGCTAAAAAACCAAGCCATGTAGTCATCAGTATATGAATGGCCTCTCAAAATAGGATCACCATGAACAATGTGATCTCGACGTGCATCCCAAATATCGATGTACTGTGCATGTCTGATACGCCAGTCAATACGAGCTCTCTCTCGTTGATCAATACGATGAAGTCCCTGGCTGGTATCAAACTGCTATGGGATGCCCTGAGTCTGACCAAACTGCTGCAGGACACGATCGGAAAGATGCCACTCTACCACATCAAAACAAATAAGTGGCACCCTAGCAGTCCATATGTCGTGTCCAACTGTACACATCTGCGGCAGTATAGCCAATATCCCATCTGTATATGGCTCCCACAAAAATTGATATAATATAGTTAAAATAAAAAAAATTAGTAAAAAATTATAATAAATTATGAATACTGTAAATTGATATTTGTAAAAAATTCAAAATTTACCCGTCTAGATGTATCAACTAATGTATCCAACTGGCACCTATAAACCCGTGCCACTCTTGTCGATACGTGATGAACGTTGAATGCAACGTTCCATCTGTTTCACAATGTACTAATATTAAATAAATTTAAAATAATAAAATTTAAATAAAAAAAATAATATTTCGATATCTGTATCCTAATGGTCCGTCTAGTCTGAATGGAACATCAGGATCCTGCTGCTCTGATGGCATCTCGAGCAACTGTCGTCGTAATGGACTGATAGTCGGCATACGCTCCCATACCCAAATCTGTAAATTTTAAAAATTAAATAAATGATATATCCAATATAAAATATAATTAAATATTAAAAATAAAAAATTTTAATTCACATACCTGTAATAATACAAGATAACCACCAATCTCGCTCTGATCAGCATAGGAACCCCGACACATAGCTCGGTATAGACAAGCTAGTACTGCACTGCCCCAACGGAGTCGACGAGCGAAGTCTAAATCCTCTAATAATGGCAAAAACATCAACTTCATCTTGTTCGATGAAGTATCAGGTAACAGGACACCACCTAACAATCGTAGCACCTAACCCCTAACATACTGTTGCACCATCTCCTCTGGTGCATCATCCGCAATATGAAAATGACGATAACGATCATCCAAACACTCAATCCTGAATGATCGAAAAAATGTACGTCGGGCTCAAACCCTAACAATCGCAAGCACAAAGCCTGCCACTCCGGAATGGTAAGTGTGGGATCAACTCCGGTAACTGGATCTCCATCAACTGATAGTCCAGTAAGGATGCTGACATCCTGTAAATTGATGGTCGCCTCACCAAATGGAAGATGAAATGTGTGTGTCTCTGGATGCCATCTCTCAAGCAAAGCAGTAATAAGACCAACGTCCATCTATATACGATCGATCCGATATACTCCATAAAATCTCAGATATCGTAAATAATCTAACACTCTATCTGGGATGTCCTCTGTCCTCCAGAAATCTGCATCGGATCGTCGTAGACGAAGATGTCTGAACTCCTGCAATAAAATATAATAATTAGATAACGTACATGATTTTTAAAATAAAAATTTAAAGAGTAAATAAGATTGTAATGCTTACGCCGCCATCTAAAATAGTCTGTGATCGATGGTGCTCTTACAATGTAAGAATGCTGCTGTCTCGAGGACCGGGATATCATAGATCGTAAGCCATAATACGCTGTCTCAAGCAATATTATCACAGATATATTAAAAAAATAAGATAATATATTTTATTTTTTTTTAAATATAATATTATCACACAATACAATTTAAACATAAAATTCAGTTCATCCCAACATATTAAACACGTAAATTCAAATACAATCTCACAGTAATTCATAAAACAATGACAAAAATAAATTTTCGAAGCTTTCAATTTCTTCCACTGCTTGAAGTTGAAGTATGTTGAAATATCCTAGGACAGCGACGACGATTATGATCCTATTTCCTACAAATACCACAGTGGTTCTTATTTCTTATTTGCCTATCATCCATCTCATTTCGTAGTCTCGTTGACTTTGATCTACCTTTCTGCTTCGGTCTCAAACGATGATGATCAGGCATACATTTGAACATACTGTATGCATCCAATAATCTTCATGTGGTAGTGGATTGAAATTACCGCTCCAAGCATTCATATATGCTGTAATTGTATATGCATCATCCATAAAACCACTAAAATGTACAGCAATTTCTTGACACACAGCTAAAACATGTGAACATGGATATTTGTACGTGCTCCACTTTTCACAAGAATATTTTCTTTCAGCTAATGTAATAGTATGAGAATTTCCTCCACCTCGTAATCCTCCGCTTGCTCTTCTCGTAAGCACTTCATATATACCTCTTTGAAGGTTGAATACTGTTACTCGGTGCTGGTTAGCCTTAACTTGATCTTCAGCAATTTTAATTGCAACATGAGGAGTAAAAAGATTATTTGGATTCTCCTCTACATATCTCAAGGCTTGGGCATGCCTCGTATTGAAATATTTGACAAGACGATAAAATGTCAGTTGAACACAAGCTGTAATTGGCACATTTCTAGCTCCTCGTAAAACACTGTTAAAAACCTCCGACAAATTTGTAGTCAAAACACCATAGCGTAGGCCATCATCATGTGCCAATGTCCACTTCTCCTTTTCTATCTCGGACAACCAGCTCCAAGCTTCTTCATTCACTGTTCTAATCCTACCCATGATAAAATTGAATTTACGAACTTGATGAGCACTTTCTGCTTGCCATACTGCTCTTTTCAGCTACACATTTTTAAAATGAGTGTTGAAATTACTGCAGATATGTCTTAAACAGTATCGATGATAGGCACGTGGTGGACTCCATCCAATAGACTCATCTGTGATGGCATTTAATATACCTGGATGCCTGTCAGAAATTAAGCATATTCCATTTCTATCTTTAACGATATGTATTCTGAGCTGGAAAAGAAACCAACTCCAACTTGCAGTCGTTTCCTCATCGACAATTGCATATGCTAATAGAAATATCCCATTCTCTGCATCAATGCCTGTTGCAATTAACATCTTACCTTTAAAATTACCATACAAGTGCGTGCCATCAATGCTAATTACAGGACGACAGTGCATAAAACCCTGAATAGATGGTTCGAAAGCCCAAAAAATATAATTTAAAACACGAGCATTGGAATTCACAGCTTGAAAAAAATTCCATGAAACAACTGTACCAGGATTTGCATATTGAAGTGCAGCCATATAATAAGGTAATTTAGCATAAGATGGCTCCCATTCTCTATAAATATCAACCAATGCCTTATGCTTTCCACACCATGCTTTCCTGTATGATACTGTATATTGAAATTGATCATTAACGGCCGCCACAATAGCTTCAACTTTAACACCGGGATCTTTCTCAACAATATGTCGGACTAATGTGCTAATCATCTTTCCACTGACATGTTTGTGGTCTTAACTCAATCCCGTAAACAAACAAGTGTGAGGACCCTCATATTTTGTGATTTGAAAATATCCATATTTTTTCAACAATGCAGCACAAAGCCTCCATTTACAATACTGAACATTATCTGATGATGCGCATCGTACGGACCATAATTTTGAATGCGACTGAACTACATTGTATGTCCGATGCTTCATAATGTGATAAAGATCAACAGCTCTCCTTACATCATCTTTACTCTCAAACATTAAACCTTTAGAAAATTCAGTCATCGAAGAGTCTCAAAATTGATTGTCAGAATTCAATCTTCGACCAGCACTAACACAACCACCATCATCTAAATTTATATCATTAAAATATTGTGGAGGTTCGTGCAAACGAGATTGAGATTCTTCCACATTAATATTAGCTTGAATATCTTCATCATCATTCTCATCTTCATCATCATCATCATTACTGCTACTGTCCTCATCCATCCAACTGTCTTCATCTTCATTTTCATCTGACTCAAAACCCAGACTATCAGAATTTATTCCACCGACTACCCAATCATCATTTCCTATATGAGTGTCGTCTCCCGCACTTACCACTATTTGTACCAAAGGAGAAGTCACCATAGCAGAAGACACAGGAGAAGTCACCACAGCACTTGGAATAATTGGACAGCTAGGACCGGCAGTAGTGGAATGTTGTTCTGCAAAACCGGCCTCATTTCTATCGGTTTGTATCATAGGAGTTACGAAAGGTGAGGAAGGCCCAACATTATTATCCGCTTGAGTTAAAAACCGACTATGATATCCAAAACTTGGTACATCTTCTTTTTCAATATATAATTCTAAAAATCGATATTCTGAATATTTCAAAGGAAAGATCAGTATTTCTTCGACATCATCATCGTCATCAATTGGAACCAAGATATATTTACTCTGCATTAACTGTCCCGACAGATTAGGAGATCTCCATTTCAATTTTATTTCATATTTTTCTTTGTCTACAGGAATACTGCTGTATAAATGATCCAATAATTCTTGACGTGATAATGATGAAGATATTCTAATCATCCGATTTGCAGGGTGACTATACTGCACACCAGTTTGATCATTCTGTATCATGCCGTCATAATACAATAAAACACGAACTCGAGTACTGGCCATTTTCTCAAAAAAACCTACAATAAAATCAAGATTAAAATATTTAATATTATTAATTATTTTATCATTACAAAAAATTTACATGATACATGCATCATATCATCAACAAATAGATACAGATAGATCCTATCCCATTCGAGAATTGCATTAATTCTATAGATTAATTACATTAATCAAACGATACGCAAAAAAGACCGAAAGAAATTTCGACAGCATTTCCCCTTAGTTCTCCCCACACGACTCAAAATGTGTGAGGAGAACTAAAGAAAAATACTGTCCGAAATTTTTCTCGAACCCTCCGCATATCATTCGAATAATGTAATTATCTATAGAATTAAATATAATTTCCAAACTGTCCAAACTGGACAATCAATTGACCAATGTATGTATTTTACGATATCCATATAAAAATATATATTTCATATATATTTTATATGGATAACGTAGAATATTATACATTGATCAATTGACAGGTCTACGTTTTCATGAAATACAATATATTTAAAAATTTAAAATACACTTGAATCTAATTAGATAAAGATAAAAATAAAAAAAATTAATGAGATAAAAAAAATGAGCACCGGAACCCGTGGGCCCCACCGTCATCGCAGCCCATCGCATCGGGGCCATCACCACGCGAGCCGCCGTCAGGGCACGCGGCCTCACCGACCGTCTGGGGCCCACCGCCGAGATGCGGGCCCACCGCCGGGAGAGGAGGGGACCGAGGACCGCCGCCGGGGCGCGGGGACACCCCGACCGTCGGGGCGCGGGGCCCGTCGCCGGCCATCTGTGGTCGGCCAAGGAGAAGGGAGAGAGAGAGGAAGAGAGAGAGGAGGGGGTCGGGGACCGCCGCCGGGACGCGGGGCCCGCCGCCGGCCGTCTGTGGCCGGCGGCCAAGGAGAAGGGAGAGAGAGAGGGGAAGAGAGAGGAGGGGGCTGGGGGCCACCGCCGGGATGCGGGGCCCACCGTCGGGACCCGCGGCCCGCCGCCGGCCGTCTGTGGCCGGCGGCCAAGGAGAAGGGAGAGAGAGAGGAAGAGAGAGAGAGAGGAAGAGAGAGAGGAGGGGGCCGGGGGCCACCGCCGGGATGCGGGACCCGCCGTCGGGACGCGCGGCCCGCCGCCGGCCGTCTGTGGCCGGCGGCCAAGGAGAAGGGAGAGAGAGGAGGGGGGCCGGGGGCCACCGTCGGGACGCGCGACCCGCCGCCGGGACGCGCGGCCCGCCGCCGGCCGTCTGTGGCCGGCGGCCAAGGAGAAGGGAGAGAGAGAGGAAGAGAGAGAGGAGGGGGCCGGGGGCCACCGCCGGGACGCGGGACCCGCCGCCGGGACACGCGGCCCGCCGCCGGCCGTCTGTGGCCGGCGGCCAAGGAGAAGGGAGAGAGAGAGGAAGAGAGAGAGGAGGGGGCCGGGGGCCACCGTCGGGACGCGGGACCCGCCGTCGGGGCGCGCGGCCCGCCGTCGGCAGTCTGTGGCCGGCGGCCAAGGAGAAGGGAGAGAGAGAGGAAGAGAGAGAGAGAGGAAGAGAGAGAGGAGGGGGCCGGGGGCCACCGTCGGGATGCGGGACCCGCCGTCGGGATGCGCGGCCCGCCGCCGGCCGTCTGTGGCAGGCGGCCAAGGAGAAGGGAGAGAGAGAGGAGGAGGAGAGAGAGAGGAAGAGAGAGAGGAGGGGGCCGGGGGCCACCGCCGGGATGCGGGACCCGCCGCCGGCCGTCTATGGCCGGCGGCCAAGGAGAAGGGAGAGAGAGAGGAAGAGAGAGAGAGAGGAAGAGAGAGGAGGGGGCCGGGGGCCGCCGTCGGGATGCGGGACCCGCCGTCGGGACGCGCGGCCCGCCGCCGGCATGACTAAGAGAAAAAGAGAGAGAGGGGAAGAGGGAGAGAGAAAGAGGAAGAGGAAGAGAGAGGCGGGAAGAGCTCACCGCCGCCGAGACCTCACCGCCGTACCGCCGGAGAGACGCCGGAGAAGATCGAGAAGGGAGAAGGGAGAAGGGAGAAGGGAGAAGGAAGAAGGAGAAGAGGGAAAAGGAAGAAGGAGAAGGAGAAGAGGGAAAAGGAAGAAGGAGAGGAAAAATGGGTTTGGGGAGGGGAAAACGCCATTCTCTATGGCGTTTTCTCCTTTTTTTTTTTATTTCTTTAATTATCTATTTATAATCTTTTAATAAATAAATTTAATTAAATAATAAAAATAATAATTTAAATGATAATTTTTAATTTAAATTAAAATTAAATTTTTTTAAAATTTATAATTATAATTCCTATTTTATTACTACTTTTTTATTTTTTTATGATACTTTTTTTAAATTTATTTTAAAATATTTATCATTTGAAATTATAATTTCAGTTTTCTTCCATTTTTATCTTTTTAGCATTCTATTACGTATTCTTTTTCTTTAGTTAAAAAAATATTATTTTTTCTAAAGTTCAATTTACAAATTTTTTTTTCATATTTTTTCTCATTTTTTAAATTTTTAATGTATTTATTTTTTGATCAAAATTTAATTCAAATTAAAATTTAACTTTTTCTTCCAATTTTTTTTCTTTATTTAAAATATTTTTTAAATAATAATGTTTAAATTAATTTAGTTATTTAAAATATTATTTTTAATTTTAATTATAATTTTAATTCTTATTTCTTAAAATTAAAAATTATAACCTTTGTTCTTCAATTACAATTAGAATCTCTATTTTTTTTCAATTCTTTATCTTTCTATGAAATTTTTTTAGGCGATTTTTAAATTTTATTTGAATTTTTTTTAATTAAATTAATTTTAATTTGAGAAAATAATTTTAAAAAATATTTTTATTTCAATTAATCTTTAAAATTTTATTTTTTTTAAATTTTAATTTATAATTATAATTTTTTGTGATTTTTTAAAAATTTTAACTTTTTAACTTTTCCTCATTTTTTAACTTTTTAATGTATTTCTTTTTTATCAAAATTTAATTCAAATTTAATTTTTTTAAGTCACATTTATAAAATACCCTAAAAAAAATATTGTAATTAATTTAATTTAATTTTATTCTTTTATGATATATTTTTTCTAATCTAATTTATAATTTTAAATTATAATTTTTATTTCAATTAATCTTTAAAATTTTATTTCTTTTAAATTTTAAATTATAATTCTTTTTTTTATTATTTAATAATTTTAAATTTTAAAATTTTTAGGACAAGTATTTCGAATGATGTTTTTCAATTAAATTTCAAATTTTTATTTCTTTCATATTTCTTTCTCTTTTTTTTTATTTTCTATGATAATTTTTTTATTAATTATGATTTTTTTTGACATCTTTTAAAAAAAATTTGAAATAAAAAATCTAAATTAATTTTTTTAATGAATTAAAAATTCAAATCTTTATATTTTAAATTTCAATCAAAATTAAAATTTTAATTTATTTATTAATTTCAATTTTTTTTTAAAAAAAATTCTCATTATTTCATGATTTTTTCTCTTTTTTTTTGTGGGAAAATTTAAAAACGCCATTCCAATTGGCGTTTTTTCTTTTTTTTTTTTGGGGATGATGCCATCGTGGAAAAGGAGGATGACGTGGAAGGGGAAAAAACACCATTCAAAATGACGTTTTTCTCTTTTGCATTAGTTTGATAAATAAGTTTGGTTTTGAATTATGTTGATATTTAAATTTTTTTTTGTATTATTCTGGAAAAGAGCTCCTTTTTTCAAGGGAAAAAAAAATTGTGATTCACTGGCTGCCTTGATTGATAAAAACCTCTCACAAGATAAATCTAGCTTTTCTAGCTAATAATGACAGTTTGGTTTTCTAGTGTATGTCGAGCTCTCCAGTTCCTTCTTTTTTTCTCTTATCCTTGTCCAAGAAAAAAACTTAAAACCCTTTTGTGATTCTTTAGCTTCCTTTCTTCATGAAACCACCTATAGGATAACCGGTTATGTGTGCACAGCTCTTATCATGTTTGGCAGGTAATATTCTTCCTCCTAAATGGAATCAATTAGGGGCACAAGGGTTTGAATTCTCACTGTTTGAAAACAAGATGAAATTATATTTTGATTTTTAGTCAGAGAACTAGTATTTATTGAATATTTACATATCGTGTCAATTAATTGGTGATTTATCTATCAATCATCAATGTGATTTCTTAAATCATTTACTGCTATTTTACTGTAACACCCGACCCAATTGGGCCTAGAATCAGCCACAACCCAAACACAAAAAAAAAAAAAAAGGAAAGAAATAGAGGAGAAGACTCCCGAAGGGAGTCTTCTTCCTCCGTTCACCGACTCCCAATCGGAGTCGGAAAAGAGCCACCTCCAGCTCTATTTAAGGAGGAGATCCCTCCTCTCTCCCTTCCACCAAAGACCCGAGATCCAGTCGGAGGCAATTATCGGAAAACCACCGTGGAGATCCGACCTGTGCCCGTCCAATTTCTCGCCAGAAAGCCTCACCGGCATCGAAGATGAGCCTCCTCCTCCTTCCTCTCTTCTCCCCTTTCCTTCCCGTGCTGGTGTGCACGCTCGTCGGTGACCGGAGTCGCCGGATTTTGTTGCGGAAGAAACCTCTATTTTGCCCATTTTTCTTTAATTTTCTGACGCTGGTGGTCACCGTCGACCACCGGTTTGGTCCTTCCGAGCTGTGGGATCGTCGGCCCTTGTTACCGGCCACCGTCATGCCGGCTGCGGCCCTTGGTCGGCCGAGCAAAGGAGGGGATTTGAGATCCCCTATTTCGGCCCAAGAGAGGGCCGTGGGAAGAAGAAGGAAAAGAAAAAAAAGAAAAAGAAGGAAAAGAAAAAGAAAAGAAAAGAAAAGAAAAGAAAAAGAAAAAGAGAAAAAAGAAAAAAAAGAAAAAAAAAGAAAGAGAGAATTTTCTCTCTCTCCTCTCTCTCCTTTCTCTTCCTCTTTCCTCTCTCCTCTCTTTACTTTCTCTCTAGATTCTCTCTCTAGATCTTTTTCTCTTTCTTTATGGATTTTATCTCTCTAAGGTCTTTCTATTCTCTCTCTGATTGCATCACAGACCCTAGGATAAAATTGAGATGAAAATAAGATGATTTGAGATTGCTTCGAAATTCGTGCAGTAGATTAGATCCCGATTCGATCTTTATTCAAAATTGATAACATCAATCATGGTTAATCCATATTGAGTCACTCTGATATGATCTTTGATGATCTTGATCATGATTGCCTCGTCTGAAGGATACAAAAATTTTCTCTCTCTACTTTTTTTTCTAAAATTTTCTTTCTCTTCATGGATTTTCTCTCTCTAAAAGTCTTATGGATCAGTGGAGGATCCAGATGCTTAGATAAATCCTAATTTTGATTAATCCTAAGAGAGGTCCTAGATTTGTGTTATTAGGATCGATTATTGATAATTTTCTTCTTTTTTTCAAAGAAAAAAAATTGTGATTCACTGGCTGCCTTGATTGATAAAAACCTCTCACAAGATAAATCTAGCTTTTCTAGCTAATAATGACAGTTTGGTTTTCTAGTGTTTGTCAAGCTCTCCAGTTACTTCTTTTTTTCTCTTATCCTTGTCCAAGAAAAAAACTTAAAACCCTTTTGTGATTCTTTAGCTTCCTTTCTTTATGAAACCACCTATAGGATAACCGGTTATGTGTGTACAGCTCTTATCATGTTTGGCAGGTAATATTCTTCCTCCTGAATGGAATCAATTAGGGGCACAAGGGTTTGAATTCTCACTGTTTGAAAACAAGATGAAATTATATTTTGATTTTTAGTCAGAGAACTAGTATTTATTGAATATTTACATATCGTGTCAATTAATTGGTGATTTATCTGTCAATAATCAATGTGATTTCTTAAATCATTTACTGCTATTTTACAATGTATGGTACTGCTATTTTACAATGTAGGGCAAGTGTTCATGATATGCATGCCTTCCGATGTTTGGTGGTCATTCCTTGATTTATGGTATGTTCAATATGCACTGCAAATTACCATGTGTTTCTTTCCACCCAGAAGTACCTTTTGATTACAAAAATTTCAATGCCCAGATGTCATGGATCACAAAAGACTATGATCCAAGCCTCCAAGTGTAGAACATGAACCAGTAACAAAACCTAGTTTGGGAATAGCTCTAGATGTATAAAAGAATTGGCTAAGAAGTCTACCTAAGGACAAGCTTGTGCATCATTGATTTTTTTCCTCTAAGCAGGCTAACTTTCTTAATCAACAAAACATGTGGTTCATCTTACTGCCGAAAATTGTCAAGATTATTATGGAGATGAAGTACTTGGAGCATTTTGTGGCTTGATACAGATCTTCAGCTTTTCAGGTGAAGGTTAAATTGGCAATTTGGTGGATTATGTCTATGGACTTTGATAATTAACATGACTGGATATTCATAATTAAATGAGAACATGAGGTTTAGTCTTACTTGCTACATGTCATCCAAGGTAAATAAGCACGCATAATGTGATCCATTTTAATGGAATCTAGCTAACAATTTTAATCTTATTCATGCCAACCCAAATTAATGTTGATTTAATATCAACCCTTATTTATTCTCAACTTGAATTTCTATCAACTCAATGAACTAGAAATCATAAAGGGTTCCCATATATTCTATTAGAACATCTTTTTGTAAACTTGCTGTCTTAAACATTTATACAATTTGAAGAGGCTTTAGTTTTATGCATCAGCTAATTGCTTTTATCCATGTGCACGTTGAAAGTTTAGGAAACATTTCTGGTGGTTAACTTTTATGCCATGAAGGGGAAGTAATATATCTCAATTAGGAGTCAATGTCTGATCACAATTTAACATGCCGTACATTCTATACCCATTCTGACTTGAGTTTGATTTGAGTTTGTGATGATTAGCCTTAACCGATCATGCCATATACCATACTTGGGTTTCTTTTAGATCAAGTTAAGCACTTAGGCTGAACTTCCCATTAACATGCTTGAAAGATCCTATTCTAAGTCAAATCCCCTCTCACCCTATTATATGTCAGATCTCTTCACAAGATTTGATTAGTATTCGTAATTTTGACTATATTGTCTTATCACCAATTATCTCTCTATTTTGTTAGTTGTTTTACTTTAATTTCTTTGCAACAAAGTTCTTGAAGCTCTTTAAAGTGTAGACATGAAAATACGGGAACCAAAGCTACTAATAAGCTTGAGGCAGCTGATGGCCTGTCAAGCTGATCCAAAATTGCATTTAACAGAATGGATTTAAGCCTGAGTAAGGCCCCAAATACTAGATTAACTTATCCTCATCCAAGATGTTACAATAACCACAACACCTTGTGCATCCAAGACAATAACTTCCCATGCAAGTTGAGCTCGACAACATCCATAAAACACATCAAATTTGTTGGATCTTTAAATGTCTTATAGGTCTACACACTACAAACTTAAAGCAAGGTCAAAGGCAAAGGACTTATATATAACTTATATTAAGCTATAACTATAGCCAAATTTATGCATGCAAATGAATGTGTTCTTGTTGTTGCTCGAATAAATGCCTCTTAATTACTTAAACTACTTCATACGTTCTTGGTAATTTCTTATAGATATATCATTTTTTTGATTCCAAGTAGATTTCTTACAAATAAAGTAGAAAGATGATTCAATTAAATTTTGATGGTTTTACTTGCAACTTCTCAAACAGATAGACCAATATAATTACATCATGGTACAAACTAGCTCTGCAAAATTTCTAACCATAAAACTTTTACTAGTGAATATGTACTTAAAATAGGCATCGCCGGTTTATAGGATATATAACTTGAATCAAAACCAACAATCTACTGGTTAAGAAGGTAAGAGGAAATCTATATACGAACACAAAAAAAAAAAAAAAAAATTATCCACTTTCTTTCATAAAGTAAATGCATACTCAGAACAACCAATTTCAACGAAAATACGAAATGACACAAATATTTCCTATTTGATAATAAAAAAATATATATATGACATTTGCTTCACTTAACTTTGCCAGAGTCGCAAAATCCATCAAGCACTACATAGAGTCCAAACAGTCAGATTTCAACTCGGATCATAAAACATTATACAAATTATTGCTTACGAAATCTCAAAGTTTTTAGAATGAAAGAAGCAATCAAATGATTTGTAATAATATCAAAATCAAAAATAAATTAACACAAGCCATTTGTTCCAAGAAAACAATAAGATGTGGAAGTCAAGAAAATCACTAATATATAATAAAAAAGAATTACAATCTCGATTCATCTTGGAGGTCATGACATTAGGTATTCCAGAGCCTCAATAGGTGGTAGATCGAAAGAATGAGCATTCGATGGAAGAGAGAGAGAGAGAGAGAGAGAGAGAGAGAGAGGCTGGATCGGAGACACACCAAAAGAGCCATTGAAAAAGCTCTAGGATTTCGTGTCTGCCACAATGGGTGGCAAGAAAATGAGACTATGGGAGTGAATGGGCTAGATTGTCAACTCCGGGATGGGTTTATGAGAATGGGCCTTTAGCATCCTTATAACTATTATAACGATGTCTTGGTTTTCAGATCCTGATATTTTTCCTTTGGTAAGCACATCTTGAAGAAACCATCTCCTCTCCTCCAAGAACTTGGCTTTTTGGAAGACCAATCAATCAAACCAAAAATAATATGCCTATTCGTATGAGGATAAAGTTCCACACATATTCTTATGGTTCCCACCCAAACATAATGTACTTTTTTTTCCTCCATAATAGTTCAATAGTCCCAATTGAAGGGTTTGGAGGAAAAAGAAAAAAGGACATGGTACAAGATTATTGAAGACATTAGCCACCCAACTGCTATCCACTACTTTTAGAAGATAATTCCCAACTTTTTATTTAACAATAAAAAATCTATTTTTTTGTATTAATCGAGCAAAGTTGTGCACAAAGGAAAAAAAGCAGGCCAAGTGCCTCCACATGTAATAGCACATGCTCTGAGTATCATATCAATGTAATTCAATCCATTGTTAATGCCTCTTCTAATAAGAGGAAGATAATATTTTGATTGGAGCTTGGCCCTATTATATACCAATATGTATCTTTTCTCCAAAAGAGCCAATAAACAATTTAAAATCAAACTATTGGTCAATATACTTAAAATTTTTATTTAAGTAATTTTTGTTTGTAGTTAAAATTGCCTCCATGAGAAGAAATTACTAATTTCACACAAAATACTAGGTGACCATTAAAGCTTTATGAGGATTGAGTTTTTTTTTGGGTGAGGAAACAATCTTTTTGTTGTACTCACAAATGAGAAAAGATTGACATACCAATAACAGGATGCAAAAAAAAAAATTAATTTGATAATAGAACCATAAACTAGGATTGTCTCAATGATCCCATTGAAAATTAGATAATGATACTTTTCAACATGCAATTACTCCAATGAATGTTATTCTATCATAGATGAGAGTGTAGAAGATTTAACATGCAAATAACTTTTATGTCTGCCAACAAAGTCATACTTCAATGAATGTTTTGTACATAATTTAGGAGTCATAAGAGAATTTATAATCTACATCTATTACCTAGTTCATTACTTTGTCCTCTATCACCAAGTGTCAAGCCTATATCATTAATGAATTAAAATCATAATTCTTGCATGACAAATAAGTATTAAATTAGCGGTGTCTAACAAGCGAACAATATATATCTATATATACATATACATATTATATGTATATGTATGTATATATTTGTAACTATATATATATTTTTATAGTTATTTTCTTTTCTTACATTTTTTTTTGCAAATTATGTAGATCCTACAGAAGCCAATCTACATGGAGGAAATATCCCTCACTCTGATTTGACCACACGTCTTGAGTTTAGGTGTTGGAGATGTGGGAACAAATTGACCACAAAAACAATGTAACATAACATCGAGCATTATTTATAAAAGTATAAAGTATGATGGTGTAAAATTAATCCTATTTCATTTATTTTCCTTGATTAAACACTATTTTTTTGGTAAACACTAATTTATTCCAAAATAATGTAGAATAGGAGCAAGTAATGGGATATCTACTCCTATTCTACATTATTTTGGAATAAGTTATTTCATTCATGTCAGATGAAATAATTAATTCTAGATTAAATAGAATATATGTGTTTGCAAAAGCAAAAGGGGCGCTAAGCCCGTTTTTGCTTTTCTTAGAAAAAAAAATAGTTTGCTCCTGTTATTCCAATTAATGTTTGATTAGGACAAAAAAAGAAATAGAATTTTACTCAATATTATTTTACACTTCTACAAATAATGGTCGATGCTATAATGATGCTACAAGCCAATTCTTATAAACCATCCGGGAGTTGATGCTCTGACCTATTCGCTTTGCCCATCTCATTTTGCCATACACTGCGACAAATGCAAAATCCTAGGATTTCCCAATGGCACTTTCAAGGCATCTCCAATCCAACCTCTCTCTCTCTTTCTCTCTCTCACACCCCAAATCCTCTCTCCCCTTTCGATCTACTATCCATTGAGACTCTAGAATCCCTAACATCGCAACCTCTAAGATGAATCGAGATTACAATTCTTTTTTATCATATACTAATGATTTTCTTGACTGCCACATCTTACTGTTTTTTTGGAATAAATCTCTTGTATGAATCTATTTTTGATCTTATTATTATTATACATCATTTGATTGCATCTTTTATTTTGAAAGCTTTAAGATTTTTATAAGTAATAATTTTATATAATGTTTTATGGTTCGAGTTGAAATTTGACTGTTTCGATTCTCCCTTATTGCATTGTTTGAGAAATTTTGCAATTGAGGCAAAGTCAAGCGAACGAAATGTTAAGATAAATGTGATCCCTCTGGACAGCCCATATATTATTTTATTTGAAAACATGCAATATTCATGTAGTTTCGCATTTTCGTTGAAATTGGCTGCTCCAAATATGCATTTAGTTTATGAGAGAAAACATATAAAACATTTATTTTCATATGTTTATAAAGATTTTATTAAGTTATATTTCCTATAAGTTGACTATGCCCATTTTAAGTACATATTCACTGCCAAAAGTTTTTTTGTTAGGAACTTGGCACAACTAGCATGCAGCATGATGTAACCTCTCTTGGTCTATCTATTTGAGAAGTTGCAAATAAACCATCAATTGCATCACCTTTCTACTTTATTGATATGAAATGTTGCAAGAAAATCTATATAGAATTAAAAAATGATATGATATATTTATAAAAAATAACCAAGAAGGTATGAAATAGTATAAATAATCAGGATGTGTGTGCTTGAGCAACAACAAGAAGACACTTACTTGCATGCATAAGTTTATCTATACTTATAGCTTAATATAACTTATATATACAATTTCTTAGCCGTTGACCATGCTCTAAGTTCATAATGCATAGATCTATGAGACATTCAGAGCCTGAATTAAAACCAACAAATTTAATAGTGTTTTATGGATATTGTTGAGCTCAATTTGTGTGGAAGTTATTTTTTTAAAATGCACAAGGTATTTTGGGTATTGTAATGGTTGAGGATAAGTTTATCTGGTATTTAAGGCCTTACTCAGACTTAAAGCTCATTCTATTAAATGCAATCTTGGACCAGCTTGACGGACCATTAGCTGCCTCGAGCTTGTTAGGAGCTCTAGTTTCCATGCTACCATATCTACACTTTAAAGAGCTTCAAAAAACTTGTCAAAAAGAAATTAAATTAAAACAACGGACAAGATAGAGAGATAACTGGTGATAAGATAATATAGTAAAAAATTAAACATACTAATCAAATCTTCTGAAAAGATTTGACATATAATAGAATGAGGGGATTTGGCCTAAAATAGGATCTTCCAAGCAAGTTTATAGGAAGTTCAAACTAAGTGCTAAACTTGACCAAAAGAAAACTCAAGCATGATATATGGTAGGATTAGTTAAGACTAACCATCAGAAACTCAACATTCAGGCCCACCAAGCAGGACCTTTTTAAGACCCTCTCTGATTATGAATGAACCCCCAAGTTTCCTGATCAAAGTTCACTATGAATGAACCCTCAACTTTCCCGATCAAAGTTCACAGTGGGCACATCCAATTTATAAAATCTGTTTGACGAAATTATGGACAACATCCTTACAAGCCACATGGATAAACTACATCAACAGGTCGACAAATAAATGACAGAGGAAATGACTCAAAGAACACTTTCATTTCTTATGTGGATTCATCCTGTCTCCGAGGTAGTAGAGTTTTGCCCTCCCAACCTTCTTCTTGTCTAAGACCTTCATTTCCTTGATGTTCGGAGAATATCTGTCACGATATGATAGGTCCCAAAATTGACCGTTTGGCACATTGACCTCACACACAGGATAGGAATTAAAGCGTCTGAAATTGTAACTTACAAGGGGAAAACAGAATCAACTCCAACACCCGCCACAAGTCTACGCAATCTAAATGTTGTATTTAGACCCGCATTTCGCCTTGCTATGACAATGCCCTTTAAAACTGAAACTCTTCGTTTGCTCTCGGGAACTTCCCGTTCAAATCATGGATCAGAAGAGAACCAAACAGAAAATCCACTAAAAAAGAAAGTCATACCACTTCTTTACCAAAAAAAGAACGTCATACCACTTTTAGCTGAACAATATATCCAGGCCTTAAATCAGGAATCTCTCTTTCAGCCTGTACTTTTTCCACTGCTTCTTTATCTAAAATCTGTAAATGTCAGAAACTATCAAAAGTTAAGATATTGAGAGTCGCCATATCCTTTCTGCAGTGTAAACCACACCAATGACAGCCTCAAGAATATGTTAAGCGGGACTTCCTCACTTCAACAAAAATCGGAAATTATCAATATTCGTTAAACAAAAAAGTACAGCATAATGCTAAGACAAAAGAATCGCATCCACCTTATTAGGCTTACATTCATGATATGCTTCGCTGTTTCATCGAGCCTTTTAAACTTAATGCATCGAGGATGATCTACATCAGGGGAGGTAGTATCGTCTTGTCCCAGAGATGAATCAGGATGACCTACTGTTGTTATGCTTCTGCAGAAAGAATTATTTCCAATAATGCCAGACCTAAAAAACCCATTTTGAAATGGTGCCAACTCCCTAAGGATTTGCAGCTTATTTTCCTAAAATAAGTCAACGAGAATCAGCTATCTGAACTGTTGATCTTCCTTGTATCAATAGCTATAGAAGAAATCAAGATATAATAATCTTGTCACGCCTCCGACTCGAGATTGTGAATCGAGGATCATGGCAACCGCCGCATACTTACGAAGAACTCTCTTCATAAACATGCAAGGCATCTCATCATGATATCAATGCATCACAGCGGAATAAATTTAAATAATTATTATTCAATCTTAATTCAAGTAATTAAATCAAATATCTTACATCCAATAAAATTTTACTAACAATAAAACAATAGGTCTAAGTTCAATGAAGTTGACCATGCTAAATCTCGCCTTTAAAAGCTCTGTCCCAATATTTCTTCCCACGCTCAAAATTAATTATCTGAATCTGAAAAATAAAAAGAAAAGTAATGAGCTCGACAGCTCAGTAAGTAACAAATATCTCAACTAGATATTTCAGATATTATATAATTTTCAAGAATAATGTTGCAAATAAACATAAGAGTATATTTCATGCTGATTTAATACAAATCAAATATTTTTAAATATTCACATATAATATAATCATAAATCCGATTCGATGCAAAACACTCGTAACTCAACAGTCTTGACTATGACCAACGTTTAACCCTCATTGGCGGGGTTCACAGAATACCAGCGTACAACCCCCACTGGCAGGGTCCACAAACACCAGCACACAACCCCCACTGGCAGGGTCCACTGAGTACCAATGTATAATCTCCATTGGTGGGGCCCACTGAAACATAGTTAGGCTGAGAGCATAAATCCGATCTGTATCAAAATACTTTGTATCATAATATATCATAATTTTTTTTCACAGAACGTGTTCATAATCGACGTACCATAATATTTCAAAAGTACTTTTCTTTCAAAATATAATTCATAATTCATGCATAATTTCAAAGAATAATTATTTATTTTTATAATAAATATGAAATATCTCGAGAAGATGATTCATTACTTACCTTTCACGGAGCACTGAATGAACAGATCGACTAACTTCTAGAAGATTCTTCCATGCCTATTATCTAAAATTATATTTTTACATTAATTTTAATTCAAAATTAAATCTAAACAAGTCCCAAATCAAAATCTCACTTAAAATCAAACTCTTCCCTAAACTCGATAAAAAATCATCAAATGAAGCCTTCCACTACGCTAATCCTAGAGGAATAACTTTTGAGAGAAAGAAATCCATTAAGAGAGAGAAACAATCTAGAGAGAGAAAATTTTAGAGAGAGAAAGTAAAGAGAAAAAGTCCAATTTCAGAGAGAGAAAGTAAGGGTTCAGACTGAAAGAAGAGAGAGAAGAGAGAGAAACTCTCTCTCTCATTTTATTTATTTATTTATTTATTTATTTATTTATTTATTATATATATATATATGTATATATATATTTTATTATTATTATTATTTTTTCTTTTCTTTTCTTTTCTTTTCTCTTTTCTCTTTTTTCTCTTCTTTTTCTTTTCTTTTTTTTTCTTTTCTTTTTTTTCTTCTTTTTCTTTTCTTTTCTTCTTTTTCTTCTCTCGGGCTCCTTTCAGGCCGAACAGGGGACCGTCGGTCCCCTCCTTTGCCGGGCCGTTCAGGCTGCGACCGCCACGGCGGAGGCCGGCGGCAGAGGGGGGCCACTCCCCCGGTCACGGAGAGGCATGGCCGGCGGTCGATTACGATCACCGGCGTCGAAAAATCCAAGAAAAAGAGACCAAAACAGGGGTCTCTTTTTCGACCGAAAATCGGCGACTCCCGTCGCCGGCAGCCACGCACAAGGGCACGGGAGGAAGGGAAAGGAAGAGAGGAAGAGAAAGGGAACTCACCTCGACCTCCGGTGACCTCGTCGGTGAGCAGTCACGGCGAGAACAAGGCGGGTGTCCGCGGCTCTAATTCGAGAAAATCGGAGAGGAAGAGAGGGGAAAAGGGCCGATGATCGGCTCCTAAGGAAGGGAAAGGTCCTTTTATAGAGAACCCTAGGACTCCGAGAGGTCCTAGGATTTCGATCTTGCCTGGGTCTCGTCGGAGAAGAAGACTCTTCTTCCCGATTTTTTTTTTCGTCTGTTTTTTTTTTGAATGGGCTTGGGTCTGTTAATCTGGGCTTGGGTTTTGGGCTATGACATTCTTCACCCCTAAAAAGAAATTTCGTCCTCAAAATTTTTCATACCTGTCACCATTGTATTGGAAGCCTGTGCATTCTGTTGAGTAAGCGCATACATTCTTTCCTGATTTTTAGGAATCTGTCCACCCCCCTTATGTTATCCTTCATAAGTTCTTTGGCTAACTAGATTTTCAGTATTTAGCGGGCAGCTAGCAATTTTATGATCCATCTGACCACATTTGAAGCAAGCACCTGTATTCCAATAGCAATCCTTATCTACATGATTTTTGCCACATCTGGAGCACTGCTCACCATCAATCTGTTGTGTCTTATTATCTATTGCTCCCTTAGCTGATCTTTTGATGTTTTTATTATTCTGCCCTTGTGTATCATTTGATTTTGCTCTCTTTCTTTGCTTTCTTTCCCTTTCCATACGTTCTTCATTGACTTCTCTTTCAATTATCAGTGCTTTGTTTACCACATCTGCATAAGTTGTCAATTCATATGGAACCACTTATTTTCGAATCTCAGTTCTCAATCCCATCTCAAACTTGTGAACACGTTCTTGCTCACCATCCACTAATCTCGGAGCAAATTTTGCTAACTCTGTAAATTTTGCTTCATATTCAGTCACACTCATACCCTTTGGCTTCAAATAAATAAACTCTTGCTCTTTCTGGATCCTTATACTCCGAGAAAAATACTGATCATAGAATGCAATCTGAAATCTTTCCCAGGTAAGTATTTCGCCGTCTTGTTCATGCTTGCGCTGTAGTCGCTGACACCAGTTGTATGCTTCTCCTTGTAGTAAATAAGCTGCATATCGAATCTTTTCTTCATCAAGACACTCTTGGACAGCGAAGGCCTTCTCCATCTCCATTATCCAGTTATCAGCCTCCAAAGGTTCAGTAGTCCCCTTGAAAGCTGGAGGAGCAAGCTTTTTAAATTCTGAAATGTTGTTCCGTTATACTGGTTGCTCTCCATATTGTGGTGATGGATGCTGATGTTGTTGTATATCTCATTGTATCTGCTGTTGTTCAAGCATTTGCTGTTGTATTTGTTGTTGCGCTTGTACCATTCTGATTAGGGTCTGCATTAACTGAGCCATATCTGGTTCTTGACGTGCTCTCGAAGTACTCCCATTAGGATCTACGACTCCCTCCTCCTGAGGGGTGCCACTGATCAGATGGGGAGTGCTACCATCCCGAGGTTGTGATGTCTCTCTTGCAATTCCTTGAGTAGTTCTTGTCATTCTACGGGGAGGCATGGTAACCTTGTAGTAGTAAAATCTTATTAGATTCATTTATCTATTTGTTAGGATAGATTTATTATGATGCTCATACTTCAACGTCCCAATATTCCTAATGTTTACCCACCTACACTCATACTATGTCAAATTCTATGTGTCATAATTTATCCACTTATGCTCTGATACCATATTAATTGTCACGCCCCCGACCCGAGATTGTGAATCGAGGATCATGGCAACCGCCGCATACTTATGAAGAACTCTCTTCATAAGCATGCAAGACATCTCATCACGATATCAATGCATCACAGCGGAATAAATTTAAATAATTATTATTCAACCTTAATTCAAGTAATTAAATCAAATGTCTTACGTCCAATAAAATTTTACTAACAATAAAACAATAGGTCTAAGTTCAATGAAGTTGACAATGCTAAATTTTGCCTCTAAAAGCTCTGTCCCAATATTTCTTCCCACGCTCGAAATTAATTATCTGAATCTGAAAAAATAGAAAGAAAGGTAATGAGCTAGATAGCCCAGTAAGTAACAAATATCTCAACTAGATATTTCAGATATTATATAATTTTTAAGAATAATGTTGCAAATAAACATAAGAGTATATTTCATGCTGATTTAATATAAATCAAATATTTTCAAATATTCACATATAATATAATCATAAATCCGATTCGATGCAAAACACTCGTAACTCAACGGCCTTGACTATGACCAACGTTTAACCCTCATTGGCGGGGTCCACAGAATATCAGCGCACAACCCCCACTGGCAGGGTCCACAAACACCAGCGCACAACCCCCATTGGCGGGGTCCACAAACACCAGCGTACAACCCCCACTGGCAGGGTCCACAAACACCAGCGCACAACCCCCACTGGCAGGGTCCACTGAGTACCAATGTATAATCCCCATTGGCAGGGCCCACTGAAACATAGTTAGGCTGAGAGCATAAATCCGATCTGTATCAAAATACTTTGTATCATAATATATCATAATTTTTTTTCACGAAACGTGTTCATAATCGACGTACCATAATATTTCAAAAGTACTTTTCTTTCAAAACATAATTCATAATTCATGCATAATTTCAGAGAATAATTATTTATTTTCATAATAAATATGAAATATCTCGAGAAGATGATTCATTACTTACTTTTCACGGAGCACTGAATGAACAGATCGACTAACTTCTAGGAGATTCTTCCGTGCCTATTATCTAAAATTATATTTGTACATTAATTTTAATTCAAAATTAAATCTAAACAAGTCCCAAATCAAAACCTCACTTAAAATCAAACTCTTCTCTAAACTCGATCAAAAATCATCAAATGAAGCCTTCCACTACGCTAATTCTAGAAGAATAACTTTTGAGAGAAAGAAATCCATCAAGAGAGAGAAATAATCTAGAGAGAGAAAATTTTAGAGAGAAAGTAGAAAAAGAAAATCCAATTCCAGAGAGAGAAAGTAAAGGTTCAGACTGAAAGAAGAGAGAGAAGAGAGAGAAACTCTCTCTCTCATTTTATTTATTTATTTATTTATTATATATATATATGTATATATATATATATTTTATTATTATTATTATTATTTTTCTTTTCTTTTCTTTTTGTTGGGTATAAAATACCCACAGCCGAAGTCCTCAACAGAATCAACGATTCCGCCCACGATGTCGACCTCAAGTAGACTCCGCCCGGACTCCTACGGGAGCCGGGCTCCGTCCTCAACGTCAACTGCTAGTAAGCCCCGTCCGGACTCCTACGGGAGCCGGACTTCGCCTTTAACTTTAATTGCAGGAAGACTCCGCCCGGACTCCTACGGGAGCCGGGCTTCGTCCTCGACTCCAACGGCTGTAGATAGACTTCGTCCGGACTCCTACGGGAGCCGGACTCCGCCGACAACTTCAACCTCAAGTAGACTCCGCCCGGACTCCTACAGAAGCCGGGCTCCGACCTTAATGTCAACTGCTGGTAAACCCCGTCCGGACTCCTACGGGAGCCGGACTTCGCCTTTAACTTTAATTGCAGGAAGACTCCGCCCGGACTCCTACGGGAGTCGGGCTTCGTCCTCGACTCCAACGGCTGCACACAGACTTCGTCCGGACTCCTACGAAAGCCGGACTCCGCCGACAACTTCGACCTCAAGTAGACTCCGCCCGGACTCCTACGGGAGCCGGGCTCCGTCCTCAACGTCAACTGCTGGTAAGCCCCGTCCGGACTCCTACGGGAGCCGGACTTCGCCTTTAACTTTAATTGCAGGAAGACTCCGCCCGAACTCCTACGGGAGCCGGGCTTCGTCCTCGACTCCAACGACTGCAGACAGACTTCGTCCGGACTCCTACGAGAGCCGGACTCCGCCGACAACTTCGACCTCAAGTAGACTCCGCCCGGACTCCTACGGGAGCCGGGCTCCGTCCTCAACGTCAACTGCTGGTAAGCCCCGTCCGGACTCCTACGGGAGCCGGACTTCGCCTTTAACTTTAACCGCAAGGAGGACTCCGCCCGGACCCCTACAGAGGCCAGACTCCGACCGCAGCCGAACTTCAGCCGATGGATCTGCGCCCCCTGACAGGTCACAATAACAACCATGATCCTGCTCCACTTCCTGCGGCGGATTTCGCGCAGCTCCATCACCCCTAACAGGCCGCAGTAACGATCGCAGCCCTGCTCCACTTCCTACAACGGATTCCGCGCAGCTCCACTACTCCATGGCAGGCCGCAATAACGGCCACGATCCTGCTCCACTTCCTGCGATGGATACCGGGCGATTCTCCCATCCGCTGGCAAGTCGCGACAACGGACGCTGCTCCACTCCTCGCAACTGATTCTACGTGGCGAGCTACGGCGATAGCCACGATTCCGCTCCACTACCCTTCGCAATAAATTCCTCCTGACTATGGGCGGCCCACTACCAGACGGTTACAAACGTCGCCATCAATCCGTTACCTCCTCTGCCTATAAAAGGGGGACCTAGATACGTTATTCTCTAAGCTCTCTTTTTCATCTCAAAACTCTGCTAAATTCTCTGTTCGAGCACTCCATTCTTGTTGAGGCAGAGAACTGACTTGAGCGTCGGAGGGTCTTGCCGGAGCAACCCCACCTCCGGTTTAGACTTCCTTTGCAGGTCCCGACGGCGACCGCGACTTTTCCGACTCCAGCTTCTCCGGCGCAAGCAGATTTTTGCACCAACAGGATTGGCGCTAGAGGAAGGGCTGTGTCTTCGCAGTACCCTTGTTCTTAAAGGAGCGTTCAACGGAGCCGCCTCCGATTGTCTCCTCCGACACCCACTCCTTGTTTCCCCCTGCGGGATCCATACTCGATGCCTCCACGCAAGGCGTCCACGCGACGGTCCACGGCCTCCGCAGCCAGATCTCAGGCTCCGGCCTCCCCTCCTGTTTCTCAACCTCCTCCTCCTCCTCTGGCGGCGGTGGTCGGCACGGAGCAGTTTGACTTGCTGGCACAGCAGGTCAGAGGCCTCGTCGAAGCTGTGCAAGTAATGCAGCAGCCGCAGGCGTCAGCGCACCCGGAAAGGGCGTCTCCGGAATGTCAGAACCCGACGGCGGGGCGGGCCACCTGGGCCAGCCGCCCCGTCCTTCCTGGGAAAACAAACCCGAGGGTAGAGAGCCCTCAATCGGACCACGACTCCACCCCTGGAAGATCCCTGCCCCTGTTCTGCCAGAGGACCCTCGAGACTCGAAGTCGAGAGGATTTCCTGGACCGAAGGCTCCAGGAGATGAACCGGCGGATTGAAGAACTCCGCCATGCACCTCCCGCTTACAGTGAGGATATTTGTACTGACCCTCCCTTCTCCCAAATGATCATGCAGGAACCGATCCCGCCAAACTTCAAGCTTCCCCAGTTCGAAAGCTACGACGGGACTTCGGACCCGGTTGATCATCTGGAGGCCTTCCGGACAATGATGCTGCTTCACGGTGCTCCTGATGCCATCTTATGCCGGGCTTTCCCGTCTACCTTGAAGGGAGCGGCGAGGAACTGGTACTCGGCTTTAAAATCGGGTACCATCTTTTTCTTCGACCAAATGAGCCACCAATTTGTGGCCCATTTTGTCAGCAGCCGGCGCCCCCGGAAGGGTTCGAAGTCCCTCATCAACATCAAGCAGAGGGAAGGGGAGTCCATACGGGCATACATCAATCGCTTTAACATCGCAGCGCTGGAGGTCCGAAACTTGGACCAATCAGTCGCCATGGCCGCCCTGAAAGGCGACCTTCAGAAGAATGATCTTTTGTTCTCCCTGGAGAAGAAGTATCCCAGGGACTTTGCTGATTTGCTGGCTCGGGCTGAAGGATACGCCCGAGCGGAAGAAGCCTTCAAAATGAAGGATGAAGAGACGGCGAGGGAGCGGCAAGCGGGAGACTCGAGTAAACCCGCAGTTTAGAAAAGGCCAAAGGAAGCCCGGCTGTGCTCTCGATCCCCTCCCGGGCATAAGCGCGCCCATACTCCATCCCGGGCGCGCAGGCAGAGAAGCCCGGATCGCAGGATTCGGTGGGGTTCCCCACCAGGGAGATTCCGCAACTACGCCCCCCTCAATGCCTCGAAGGCCCAGGTATTGATGGAGGTCAGGGAGCAGCTCCCTAGGCCGGAGAGGATGCGCACACACCCCGGAAAGTGCAACCCCAACAAGTTCTGTCTCTACCACCGCGACCACGGCCACGACACAGAGGAATGCATCCAGCTCCAGGATGAGATCGAGGAGCTCATTCGGCGAGATCGACCCGACAGGTTCATCCGCCGCAGGCCTGAGGGTAGAGGAGACCGGCCAAGAGCCCTTCCGCAGCCTGAACCGCCAAGAAGGGAAGAGCAACCCAGGGACCGGCCTCCCATCGGGACCATCGACTCCATCACCGGAGGGCCTCAAGGAGGAGCGGGCCACCCGCGACCGTGGAGCTCGGAACACCTGTAAATGTATCACTTACGATTTCACCTTGAATCTAAATTTCTTTCTACTTAACGTACTCTTCCCATCTGGCGTGGATTAATTATGACTGGATATGATCCCTCCAAAAATAAAGTTATGTCAGGAATGGGGGAGAACCCCACCCAAGCATACCCAAAATGAAAGTCCGACTATCTCAAAATCAGATGGGGGGAGAGGCCTTACAATGCCCTAATGTGCCCCCACAGCCATGTCAGGAACAGGAGGAGAACCTCATCCTGACATGAGCAAAGTCAAAGGCCCGGTTCTTTTAGACCGGATGGGGGGAGAGGCCTTACAACGCCCTAATGTGCCCCCACAGCCATGTCAGGAATAGAAGGAGAACCTCGTCCTGACATGAGCAAAGTCAAAAGCCCGGTTCTTTTAGACCGGATGGGGGAAGAGGCCATACAACGCCCTAATGTGCCCCCACAGCCATGTCAGGAACAGGAGGAGAACCTCGTCCTGGCATGAGCAAAGTCAAAGGCCCGGTTCTTTTAGACCGGATGGGGGGAGAGGCCTTACAACGCCCTAATGTGCCCCACAGCCATGTCAGGAACAGGAGGAGAACCTTGTCCTGACATGAGCAAAGTCAAAGGCCCGGTTCTTTTAGACCGAATGGGGGGAGAGGCCTTACAGCGCCCTAACGCGCCCCCACAGCCATGTCAGGAACAGGAGGAGGATCTCATCCTGACATGGGCAAAGTCGAAGGCCCGGTTCTTTCAGACCGGATGGGGGGAGAGGCCTTACAGCGCCCTAACGCGCCCCCACAGCCAAGCCGGGAACGGGAGGAGAACCTCACCCTGGCTCGAGCGAAGGGGAAGGCCCGGACTCCTACGGGAGCCGGGTTACGTCCGCAACGCCAAGGAAGACTTCACCCGGACTCCTACGGGAGCTGGGTTCGTCCGCGACGCCAAGGAAGACTTCACCCGACTCCTACGGGAGCCGGGTTACGTCCGCGACGCCAAGGAAGACTTCACCCGGACTCCTACGGGAGCCGGGTTCCATCAGCGACCCCAAGGAAGACTTCACCCGGACTCCTACGGGAGTCGGGTTACGTCCGCGACGCCAAGGAAGACTTCACCCGGACTCCTACGGGAGCCGGGTTCCATCCGCGACGCCAAGGAAGACTTCACCCGGACTCCTACGGGAGTCGGGTTCCGTCCGCGACGCCAAGGAAGACTTCACCCGGACTCCTACGGGAGTCGGGTTCCGTCCGCGACGCCAAGGAAGACTTCACCCGGACTCCTACGGGAGCCGGGTTCCGTCCACGATGCCAAGGAAGACTTCACCCGGACTCCTACGGGAGCCGGGCTCCGTCCACGACGTCAAGGAAGATTCCACCCGGACTCCTACGGGAGTCGGATTCCACCCATGACATCTACAGCAAGAGCTGATGGTGGCGAAGCCCGGCCGCCCAACAAGATCGGATGAAAAGAAAAAGCCCCTCATTGGTACCTCCTCGCTCCTATGCAACCCCGCGAAAAGTGGGGGAAGGCCTTCACTCCGAGAAGAGGAGGAAAATTAAAAACGAAGGATGACGAACTACGACGGGAACGGACGAAGGATGAACCACACCAAAAGACCTAAAGGACTTCGTCCCAACTGAAACGGAGAGCTCCTACCGAACACCTCCGGCCGCTAAAAAGACTTTCGACACCGGTTAGGAAGACAACGACATCCCCAAAATAATGCGGAGCCCGGACGGCCAAGCTCAGGCTCGCGGCCATGTACGACGAGAAAGGCGAGCTAACGCATCGACGACCGGGCGCCCCCTAACGACGTCTACATCAGACAAGTCAAATGACAAGAAAGGTTCGGCGGGCAGCAATTTAGTACAACACGCGGACGAGATAACACAAAACATTTTTTTTATTCCATTTCCGATATACACACTACAAAGCTCGGAAGGCCAAGGAAAGAAAGGCAAAACGACAAAAAGAAAGTAAATACATGAAAAGACAGAAAGACAAAAAGAGCTCTAAGGAGACCCTGCTCCCTCCAACCTAGAATTATCTACTCCATCTCTTAACCAGGACTGTCTCAGATTCTTAATTTCTTCTTCTAGCACTTTCCTCTTCCGCAGCGCATCCTGGAGCGCCCGACGAAGTTGCTGGCTCTCAGCCTCCGCCTCCTGACGCCTCTTCCTCAAGATCTCGGATTCCGCCTCCGCATCCGCAACGGCCCGCCGCTCGAGTGCCAGTTGGATCTTCACTTGTTGCAGCTCGGCTATCTTTTCCCCGAGGGAGACAAAAATCACCTCAACGGTGCCTCTTAGGGCTTGGAGCTCTTCAGAATCTTGGGCGGAAGTAAGCTGTGCCCTGTTAGCCAGCTGCCTCTGGAGACGGACGACTTCGTCGGCCGCCATCTTGAATCTCCCTTTATACTCTTCCACCTGCCTGCGCCAGCTAGCCCACTGCACGTCGTGGCTCACCTCGGCGTCCTGAAGCTGCTGCTGAAGGTCGGAGACCTTCTGCGACCACCTCTGTTCATCATCGACCCGGGCCAAGAGCCGGGATGAATTTCCTTCCAGCTGGCCGATCTTCCCCTTCGCAGCTGACAGTTCCACCTTGAGGGCGCTGATCCTGGCGGCCTGGGCCCAAATTCGATCGCTGGCGCTCTTCTTACATTCCTCGAGTTCCTTTGCGAAGTTTGCCTTCCTCCGGCTATACTCCATGATCCCCTTCACATGGAGACTCCGAAAGTGGGTGGCCTCAGCGGTGGCTTCAGAGTGACCTTCTCTCGATTTGCGGAGCTCGCCTTCCATCTTTTTCAACTTCTTTGTCAGGTGAAGGACTTCCTTCTTCAGCCATTGGATCATCGATTTCAGCGGGACCCCCAGGGGCAGGGGGAGCACTTCTGCAGGGCACTGCCATCGGAAGGCAAAAGCGTCAAAGCACGACTTATTGCAAGAAGAAAAGCAGAGAGGAGGGAGGGGGAAGGAGAAGCCGTCCGCAACAAGAAATTCAACTTTATTGATTGAATGGTTTTTAAAGACAAACGGAAAAGAAAAATTGTGACGAAGTAAAGGTACAAGATCGGAGGTCTCAGACCTCAGGGGCGGGGGGTGGAGAACTCGGTGCGGGGGCTGCGACAGCAGTGGCGGCTGATGAGGGGCCGACCTCGTCCTCAGACTCCTCGCCTAGGAAGCTAAGGTCGAGCTCTGAGAATTTTTTGACCACCTTCTCTTGGCAGAGCTCGAACCCCTTAATGAATGCTTCCTGGCTGAACTGGACATTCAGGTCCCTCATCTCCGCGGAGGCCTTGAATTCCTCCACCGCAAGGGCTCTGGCCTCCGAGACCAGGATCGGAGTTTGCTCGACCAAGTGGGCGACCTCGGCCTCCGCCTTCCTCGCCGATTCCTCCAAGATCTGCCTCTCCTCCTCCCGGGCTTTCTTCTCCCTTTCCAGGGCCTCCTGGAGGGCGGCTACTTCGGCCGTCTTTGCTTGGAGGCGAGCAACCTCCGCCTGACAGCGTTCCTCCACCTGGAGGATGTCCCTCCTCGTACGGCTCACCGCCTCGATATAGGCGAGGAGCTGGTGCCCAATCTGCAAGGACGGCTAGGGAATCAGAACAAAGGCCGAATAGCCATGTAAATGAAGAGTCGCTTACCTCAAGGAAGGACCCCAAAGAATCCCAAGCCCGCTGCTCAGGATCGGCGCGGTCGATCCTCTCCACGACGTCAGGCAGAATGCAGCCGTCGATCAGCCGCCTGATCAGGTCCCTATCGTTGAAGGGATTCTCCGACCCCTCTTCGGAGCAGAGGGACTCGTCCGCAGTGTTTCGACGGCTACTCGCCCTGCGGGCCACCGATTTCCTTCTTTTCCCCGCGACGGGCGCCTCCGTAGGGCGAACCCCCGGAGCGGGGGCCCCAGTCGGCGGACTCCTCGAGGAGGCCCGGGGGGCCGTTGGCTCAGCATCCGAAGGAATGTCGATGGTCGGGGCCGCCTGGACGGGTGCAGCTAAGCTCGTCTCCTCCGCCCTGGCCCTCTTCACCGATCTGGAGGTCGCAGCACCTTTTCTCTTATGGGCCCTCATGCCCCTGGTGAGCATCCGCACTGCTTCGGCGTCCATTCCTAAAAAAAAAAGAAAAAAAAACAAAACAAAAGAAGAGAAGAAAAAGAGAGAGAGAAAAGGAAAGAAAAAAAAGAAGCAAACCAATTAGTCAAAAAAAAAAAAAAAGAAGAAAAAAAAGAGAAAAGAAAGAAGAGAGAAAGAAAGAAACAGAGGGGAAAGAGAGAGAGAAGGAAGAGGAGGAGGAAGGCATAAAAAGAGAAGATAAGGTAAAAGATGAATACTCGCTGGATCCTGGGGACTCAGGCCGATGTTGAAAAGAAACTGCTCCCTTAGAAGATTGGGAAGGGAAGGAGCGGAATAAGCTAGAAGCTTCTGGGCGGCCTGGAGGTCGTCCTCCCCCAGGCTGGGAGCTCGGCGGACAGAATCCCTCAGAGAGCCCCAAGGGGGCAGGCCCAGTTTCAGGGTCGGGCAGTGGACGAAGAGGTATTTCTCCTTCCAATTGTGGATCGAAGAAGGGGCGCCTTTCAGCAACCCCTTCTTGCCGAACTGGGGGGAGAAGTACCACCAGTCCTTCGTCGAAGGATGGCGTTTGAAGGTATAGAAGTGCCTAAACAAGGAGAGGGACGGCTGGACCTCGACTACGTGGCAGAGGGAGAGAAATCCTATCAAAAACCTAAAAGAATTCGGGGCCACGGAAGCCAAGGAGATGTCCAAGAAATGGAAGAGGGCAACGACAAAGGAAGGAAGCGGAAGCCGGAGTTCGGCACGGAACGCTTCCTGGTACAAACAAAAGCGACCGGGAGGAGGAGTGCTGGCCCGGTCAGAAGGGCCAGGCAGCTCCAGGTCGTACTCCGGAGGAACTCCGTACTGAACCCTTATCAGAAGGAGTTCCTCCGAGGTCAGGGAACACGGAATGACGCCCGGCGCGAAAATCGGGCGGAGCCCAACCCCAGACGCGGGTTCGTCTGCAGAGATGGGGACCTGGGGATTTGAGGCAGAAGAACTCCCGGAACTGCAGGGAGCAGAAGAGTCGGAAGACATTTCGAGTAGTTTCGAAGGGGGGCTCTAAAGGACCCTAAGAAGACGGACAGAAGGGGAAACGAGAGGCCGCAGGAAGCTAACTCGGAGGGATGCAAAAAGATAATGACAGAAAAGAAGTCCCTAGGTGGTGAGAAGAAGGTTGGCGGTGCTGGAACTAACCTATATCGCTCTGAGGGACCTGAGGGACGAAAACAGAAGACGCCTACGGCTCGAGAAGACGCCCACTGAAACAGGGCTCTCGAAGAGAAGGCAGACGCTGGTAAGAACTCAGGAACGGAGTAGGGCACCTAAAGGTGGAAGGATGGGTTTAAATAGACCCTGAGATCCGACGCCATAATGATCGCGAATCCCCCCAAGCCAGCCCGCATCCGACACGTGTCCCACTCCCCCTGGCAGGCGGCTAAAAGCGGCTGACGGTTGGCAGGGCCATTATTGCGCTGTACCTGGGCCAGCGTTCCTGCGGGAATTTCGAAGAGTCCCTTCGTACCGCCCCAATTCGAAAAGACTCCGGCACGCGCGCAATTAATGCCCAAAATATCTGGGGGCAGCAGTGCGCGGGATTCGAGGGGACGGCTTCGGCTGTACCCATCTCTCTGTATTTCCTTCGTTCGAAATTCAAACTCGAAAGTAGGGGGACTGGTGTTGGGTATAAAATACCCACAGCCGAAGTCCTCAACAGAATCAACGATTCCGCCCACGATGTCGACCTCAAGTAGACTCCGCCCGGACTCCTACGGGAGCCGGGCTCCGTCCTCAACGTCAACTGCTAGTAAGCCCCGTCCGGACTCCTACGGGAGCCGGACTTCGCCTTTAACTTTAATTGCAGGAAGACTCCGCCCGGACTCCTACGGGAGCCGGACTTCGTCCTCGACTCCAACGGCTGCAGACAGACTTCGTCCGGACTCCTATGGGAGCCGGACTCCGCCGATAACTTCGACCTCAAGTAGACTCCGCCCGGACTCCTACGGGAGCCGGGCTCCGTCCTCAACGTCAACTGCTGGTAAGCCCCGTCCGGACTCCTACGGGAGCCAGACTTCGCCTTTAACTTTAATTGCAGGAAGACTCCGCCCGAACTCCTACGGGAGCCGGGCTTCATCCTTGACTCCAACGGCTGCAGACAGACTTCGTCCGGACTCCTACGGGAGCCGGACTCCGCCGACAACTTCGACCTTAAGTAGACTCCGCCCGGACTCCTACGGGAGCCGGGCTCCGTCCTCAACATCAACTGCTGGTAAGCCCCGTCCGGACTCCTACGGGAGCCGGACTTCGCCTTTAACTTTAATTGCAGGAAGACTCCGCCCGGACTCCTATGGGAGCCGGGCTTCGTCCTCGACTCCAACGGCTGTAGACAGACTTCGTCCGGACTCCTACGAGAGCCGGACTCCGCCGACAACTTCGACCTCAAGTAGACTCCGCCCGGACTCCTACGGGAGCCGGGCTCCGTCCTCAACGTCAACTGCTGGTAAGCCCCGTTCGGACTCCTACGGGAGCCGGACTTCGCCTTTAACTTTAACCGCAAGGAGGACTCCGCCCGGACCCCTACAGAGGCCGGACTCCGACCGCAGCCGAACTTCAGCCGATGGATCTGCGCCCCCGGCAGGTCACAATAACAACCATGATCCTGCTCCACTTCCTGCGGCGGATTCCGCGCAGCTCCACTACTCCATGGCAGGCCGCAATAACGGCCACGATCCTGCTCCACTTCCTGCGATGGATACCGGGCGATTCTCCCATCCGCTGGCAAGTCGCGACAACGGACGCTGCTCCACTCCTCGCAACTGATTCTACGTGGCGAGCTACGGCGATAGCCACGATTCCGCTCCACTACCCTTCGCAATAAATTCCTCCTGACTATGAGCGGCCCACTACCAGACGGTTACAAACGTCGCCATCAATCCGTTACCTCCTCCGCCTATAAAAGGGGGACCCAGATACGTTATTCTCTAAGCTCTCTTTTTCATCTCAAAACTCTGCTAAATTCTCCGTTCGAGCACTCCATTCTTGTTGAGGCAGAGAACTGACTTGAGCGTCGGAGGGTCTTGCCGGAGCAACCCCACCTCCGGTTTAGACTTCCTTTGCAGGTCCCGGCGACGACCGCGACTTCCCCGACTCCAGCTTCTCCGGCGCAAGCAGATTTTTGCACCAACACTTTTCTTTTCTCTTTTCTCTTTTTTCTCTTCTTTTTCTTTTTTTTTCTTTTTCTTTTTTTTTTCTTTTCTTTTTTTCTTCTTTTTCTTTTCTTTTCTTCTTTTTCTTCTTTTTCTTCTTCTTCTTCTCTCGGGCTCCTTCCAGGCCGAACAGGGACCGTCGGTCCCCTCTTTTGCTGGGCCGTTCAGGCCGCGGCCGCCACGACGTAGGCCGGCGGCAGAGGGGGGCCACTCCCCCGATCACAGAGAGGCATGGCCAGCGGTCGATTGCGATCGCCGGCGTCGAAAAATTCAAGGAAAAGAGACCAAAACAGGGGTCTCTTTTCCGACCGAAAATCAGCGACTCCCGTCGCCGGCAGCCGCGCACAAGGGCACGGAAGGAAGGGAAAGGAAGAGAGGAAGAGAAAGGGAACTCACCTCGACCTCCGGTGATCTCGTCGGTGAGCAGTCACGGTGAGAACAAAGCGGGTGTCCGCGGCTCTAATTCGAGAAAATCGGAGAGGAAGAGAGGGGAAAAGGGCCGATGATCGGCTCCTAAGGAAGGGAAAGGTCCTTTTATAGAGAACCCTAGGACTCCGAGAGGTCCTAGGATTCCGATCTCGCCCGGGTCTCGCCAAAGAAGAAGACTCCTATCGGGAGTCTTCTTCCCGATTTTTTTTTCCTCTGTTTTTTTTTTTTTTTGAATGGGCTTGGGTCTGTTAATCTGGACTTGGGTTTTGGGCTATGACAAATCTAAACAGAATTATGATGCACATCAAGATTGTGAATATATACCATGCATCACATTTATGTAGATGAGACTTTTATTACTTTCTAGAAAATTTATGATGCGATATAGCCTATAAATCTTAAATCCCATAAACATGAACAGTGGCAACAGCAGACGAGTGGAGTTAAATATTTAAGAGCAGTAGGGTGAGTGGTCCAGTCAGCATCATAGTAGTGCAGAGCACTTGCTTAGGAGAAAGGAGGGATAAGGAAGCAGAAGAGTGAACAGTGAAAATATCAGATTATAGCCAAATAATGACCATTATGTGAAGGACCATGTAAGAGGAGGTCCCAAACCATTTCTTATGGCTGCTAGTTTAAACCTTGGAGCCCTTGCCTTTTTGGATTTCTTTTTACCATTAGCAGCTTTCACATGCTTCAAGGAGCTATGGAGGAGGAAGCAGTCAGATATGATGCGGTTCCTCCCATGAATAGAGATAAACAATTAATCTTCTGTTGGTCTATCTGATTTTGTTAGTTAACTCATGAGGTCTTGTCTGTAGCGTGCATTAGGTGTTTCTTCTTTTTTCAAGGGAAAAAAAAAAATTGTGATTCACTGGCTGCCTTGATTGATAAAAACCTCTCACAAGATAAATCTAGCTTTTCTAGCTAATAATGACAGTTTGGTTTTCTAGTGTATGTCAAGCTCTCCAGTTACTTCTTTTTTTCTCTTATCCTTGTCCAAGAAAAAAACTTAAAACCCTTTTGTGATTCTTTAGCTTCCTTTCTTCATGAAACCACCTATAGGATAACCGGTTATGTGTGTACAGCTCTTATCATGTTTGGCAGGTAATATTCTTCCTCCTGAATGGAATCAATTAGGGGCACAAGGGTTTGAATTCTCACTGTTTGAAAACAAGATGAAATTATATTTTGATTTTTAGTCAGAGAACTAGTATTTATTGAATATTTACATATCGTGTCAATTAATTGGTGATTTATCTGTCAATAATCAATGTGATTTCTTAAATCATTTACTGCTATTTTACAATGTATGGTACTGCTATTTTACAATGTAGGGCAAGTGTTCATGATGCATGATGCATGCCTTCCTATGTTTGGTGGTCATTCCTTGATTTATGGTATGTTCAATATGCACTGCAAATTACCATGTGTTTCTTTCCACCCAGAAGTACCTTTTGATTACAAAAATTTCAATGCCCAGATGTCATGGATCATAAAAGACTATGATCCAAGCCTCCAAGTGTAGAACATGAACCAGTAACAAAACCTAGTTTGGGAATAGCTCTAGACGTATAAAAGAATTGGCTAAGAAGTCTACCTAAGGACAAGCTTGTGCATCATTGATTTTTTTCCTCTAAGAAGCAGGCTAACTTTCTTAATCAACAAAACATGTGGTTCATCTTACTGCCGAAAATTGTCAAGATTATTATGGAGATGAAGTACTTGGAGCATTTTGTGGCTTGATACAGATCTTCAGCTTTTCAGGTGAAGGTTAAATTGGCAATTTGGTGGATTATGTCTATGGACTTTGATAATTAACATGACTGGATATTCATAATTAAATGAGAACATGTGGTTTAGTCTTACTTGCTACATGTCATCCAAGGTAAATAAGCACGCATAATGTGATCCATTTTAATGGAATCTAGCTAACAATTTTAATCTTATTCATGCCAACCCAAATTAATGTTGATTTAATATCAACCCTTATTTATTCTCAACTTGAATTTCTATCAACTCAATGAACTAGAAATCATAAAGGGTTCCCATATATTCTATTAGAACATCTTTTTGTAAACTTGCTGTCTTAAACATTTATACAATTTGAAGAGGCTTTAGTTTTATGCATCAGCTAATTGCTTTTATCCATGTGCACGTTGAAAGTTTAGGAAACATTTCTGGTGGTTAACTTTTATGCCATGAAGGGGAAGTAATATATCTCAATTAGGAGTCAATGTCTGATCACAATTTAACATGCCGTACATTCTATACCCATTCTGACTTGAGTTTGATTTGAGTTTGTGATGATTAGCCTTAACCGATCATGCCATATACCATACTTGGGTTTCTTTTAGATCAAGTTAAGCACTTAGGCTGAACTTCCCATTAACATGCTTGAAAGATCCTATTCTAAGTCAAATCCCCTCTCACCCTATTATATGTCAGATCTCTTCACAAGATTTGATTAGTATTCGTAATTTTGACTATATTGTCTTATCACCAATTATCTCTCTATTTTGTTAGTTGTTTTACTTTAATTTCTTTGCAACAAAGTTCTTGAAGCTCTTTAAAGTGTAGACATGAAAATACGGGAACCAAAGCTACTAATAAGCTTGAGGCAGCTGATGGCCTGTCAAGCTGATCCAAAATTGCATTTAACAGAATGGATTTAAGCCTGAGTAAGGCCCCAAATACTAGATTAACTTATCCTCATCCAAGATGTTACAATAACCACAACACCTTGTGCATCCAAGACAATAACTTCCCATGCAAGTTGAGCTCGACAACATCCATAAAACACATCAAATTTGTTGGATCTTTAAATGTCTTATAGGTCTACACACTACAAACTTAAAGCAAGGTCAAAGGCAAAGGACTTATATATAACTTATATTAAGCTATAACTATAGCCAAATTTATGCATGCAAATGAATGTGTTCTTGTTGTTGCTCGAATAAATGCCTCTTAATTACTTAAACTACTTCATACGTTCTTGGTAATTTCTTATAGATATATCATTTTTTTGATTCCAAGTAGATTTCTTACAAATAAAGTAGAAAGATGATTCAATTAAATTTTGATGGTTTTACTTGCAACTTCTCAAACAGATAGACCAATATAATTACATCATGGTACAAACTAGCTCTGCAAAATTTCTAACCATAAAACTTTTACTAGTGAATATGTACTTAAAATAGGCATCGCCGGTTTATAGGATATATAACTTGAATCAAAACCAACAATCTACTGGTTAAGAAGGTAAGAGGAAATCTATATACGAACACAAAAAAAAAAAAAAAAAAATATCCACTTTCTTTCATAAAGTAAATGCATACTCAGAACAACCAATTTCAACGAAAATACGAAATGACACAAATATTTCCTATTTGATAATAAAAAAATATATATATGACATTTGCTTCACTTAACTTTGCCAGAGTCGCAAAATCCATCAAGCACTACATAGAGTCCAAACAGTCAGATTTCAACTCGGATCATAAAATATTATACAAACTATTGCTTACGAAATCTCAAAGTTTTTAGAATGAAAGAAGCAATCAAATGATTTGTAATAATATCAAAATCAAAAATAAATTAACACAAGCCATTTGTTCCAAAAAAACAATAAGATGTGGAAGTCAAGAAAATCACCAATATATAATAAAAAAGAATTACAATCTCGATTCATCAGGTCGTGACATTAGGTATTCCAGAGCCTCAATAGGTGGTAGATCGAAAGAATGAGCATTCGATGGAAGAGAGAGAGAGAGAGAGAGGCTGGATCGGAGACACACCAGAAGAGCCATTGAAAAAGCCCTAGGATTTCGTGTCTGCCACAATGGGTGGCAAGAAAATGAGACTATGGGAGTGAATGGGCTAGATTGTCAACTCGGGATGGGTTTATGAGAATGGGACTTTAGCATCCTTATGACTATTATAACGATGTCTTGATTTTCAGATCCTGATATTTTCCCTTTGGTAAGCACATCTTGAAGAAACCATCTCCTCTCCTCCAAGAACTTGGCTTTTTGGAAGACCAATCAATCAAACCAAAAATAATATGCCTATTCGTATGAGGATAAAGTTCCACACATATTGTTATGGTTCCCACCCAAACATAATGTACTTTTTTTTCCTCCATAATAGTTCAATAGTCCCAATTGAGGGGTTTGGAGGAAAAAGAAAAAAGGATATATGGTACAAGATTATTGAAGACATTAGCCACCCAACTGCTATCCACTACTTTTAGAAGATAATTCCCAACTTTTTATTTAACAATAAAAAATCTATTTTTTTGTATTAACCGAGCAAAGTTGTGCACAAAGGGAAAAAAAGCAGGCCAAGTGCCTCCACATGTAATAGCACATGCTCTGAGTATCATATCAATGTAATTCAATCCATTGTTAATGCCTCTTCTAATAAGAGGAAGATAATATTTTGATTGGAGCTTGGCCCTATTATATACCAATATGTATCTTTTCTCCAAAAGAGCCAATAAACAATTTAAAATCAAACTATTGGTCAATATACTTAAAATTTTTATTTAAGTAATTTTTGTTGGTAGTTAAAATTGCCTCCATGAAAAGAAATTACTAATTTCACACAAAATACTAGGTGACCATTAAAGCTTTATGAGGATTGAGTTTTTTTTTTGGGTGAGGAAACAATCTTTTTGTTGTACTCACAAATGAGAAAAGATTGACATATCAATAACAGGATGCAAAAAAAAAATTAATTTGATAATAAAACCATAAACTAGGGTTGTCTCAATGATCACATTGAAAATTAGATAATGATACTTTTCAACATGCAATTACTCCAATGAATATTATTCTATCATAGATGAGAGCATAGAAGATTTAACATGCAAATAACTTTTATGTCTGCCAACAAAGTCATACTTCAATGAATGTTTTGTACATAATTTAGGAGTCATAAGAGAATTTATAATCTACATCTATTACCTAGTTCATTACTTTGTCCTCTATCATCAAGTGTCAAGCCTATATCATTAATGAATTAAAATCATAATTCTTGCATGACAAATAAGTATTAAATTAGCGGTGTCTAACAAACGAACAATATATATCTATATATACATATACATATTATATGTATATGTATGTATATATTTGTACCTATATATATATTTTTATAGTTATTTTCTTTTCTTACATTTTTTTTTGCAAATTATTTAGATCCTACAGAAGCCAATCTACATGGAGGAAATATCCCTCACTCTGATTTGACCACACGTCATGAGTTTAGGCGTTGGAGATGTGGGAACAAATTGACCACAAAAACAATGTAACATAACATCGAGCATTATTTATAAAAGTATAAAGTATGATGGTGTAAAATTAATCCTATTTCATTTATTTTCCTTGATTAAACACTATTTTTTTGGTAAACACTAATTTATTCCAAAATAATGTAGAATAGGAGCAAGTAATGGGATATCTACTCCTATTCTACATTATTCTGGAATAAGTTATTTCATTCATGTCAGATGAAATAATTAATTCTAGATTAAATAGAATATATGGGTTTGCAAAAGCAAAAGGGGTGCTAAGCCCGTTTTTGCTTTTCTTAGAAAAAAAAATAGTTTGGTCCTATTATTCCAATTAATGTTTGATTAGGACAAAAAAAGAAATAGAATTTTACTCAATATTATTTTACACTTCTACAAATAATGGTCGATGCTATAATGATGCTACAAGCCAATTCTTATAAACCATCCGGGAGTTGATGCTCTGACCTATTCGCTTTGCCCATCTCATTTTCTTGCCACACGCTGCGACAAATGCAAAATCCTAGGATTTCCCAATGGCACTTTCAAGGCATCTCCAATCCAACCTCTCTCTCTCTCTTTCTCTCTCTCACACCCCAAATCCTCTCTCCCCTTTCGATCCACTATCCATTGAGACTCTAGAATCCCTAACATCGCAACATCTAAGATGAATCGAGATTACAATTCTTTTTTATCATATATTGATGATTTTCTTAACTACCACATCTTACTGTTTTTTTGGAATAAATCTCTTGTATGAATCTATTTTTGATCTTATTATTATTATACATCATTTGATTGCATCTTTTATTCTGAAAGCTTTAAGATTTTTATAAGTAATAATTTTATATAATGTTTTATGGTTCGAGCTGAAATTTGACTGTTTCGATTCTCCCTTATTGCATTGTTTGAGAAATTTTGCAATTGAGGCAAAGTCAAGCAAACGAAATGTTAAGATAAATGCGATCCCTCTGGACAACCCATATATTATTTTATTTGAAAACATGCAATATTCATGTAGTTTCGCATTTTCGTTGAAATCAGCTGCTCCAAATATGCATTTAGTTTACGAGAGAAAACATATAAAACATTTATTTTCATATGTTTATAAAGATTTTATTAAGTTATATTTCCTATAAGTTGACTATTCCCATTTTAAGTACATATTCACTGCCAAAAGTTTTTTTGTTAGGAACTTGGCACAACTAGCATGCAGCATGATGCAACCTCTCTTGGTCTATCTATTTGAGAAGTTGCAAACAAACCATCAATTGCATCACCTTTCTACTTTATTGATATGAAATGTTGCAAGAAAATCTATATAGAATTAAAAAATGATATGATATATTTATAAAAAATAACCAAGAAGGTATGAAATAGTATAAATAATCAGGATGTGTGTGCTTGAGCAACAACAAGAAGACACTTACTTGCATGCATAAGTTTATCTATACTTATAGCTTAATATAACTTATATATACAATTTCTTTGCCGTTGATCATGCTCTAAGTTCATAATGCATAGATCTATGAGACATTCAGAGCCTGAATTAAAACCAACAAATTTAATAGTGTTTTATGGATATTGTTGAGCTCAATTTGTGTGGAAGTTATTTTCTTAAAATGCACAAGGTATTTTGGGTATTGTAATGGTTGAGGATAAGTTTATCTTGTATTTAAGGCCTTACTCAGACTTAAAGCTCATTCTATTAAATGCAATCTTGGACCAGCTTGACGGACCATTAGCTGCCTCGAGCTTATTAGGAGCTCTAGTTTCCATGCTACCATATCTACACTTCAAAGAGCTTCAAAAAACTTGTCAAAAAGAAATTAAATTAAAACAACGGACAAGATAGAGAGATAACTGGTGATAAGATAATATAGTAAAAAATTAAACATACTAATCAAATCTTCTGAAAAGATTTGACATATAATAGAATGAGGGGATTTGGCCTAAAATAGGATCTTCCAAGCAAGTTTATAGGAAGTTCAACCAAAGTTCTAAGCTTGACCAAACAAAACCCAAGTATGGCATATGCCATGACCAGTTAAGACTAACCATCACAAACTCAAATCAAACTCAAGTTGGAATGGGTATAGAATGTGCGATATGTTAAATTTTAATCAGTTAAGGCTACCCCAAAGGTAGAAAGGCATACATCATGCATCACAAACATTTCCCCTACATTGTAAAATAATAGTACCTATGTTATAAAATAGCGGTAAATGATTCGCAAAATCACGTTGATGAGCAATAGATAAATCACCAATTAATTGTCATGATATATAAATATTCAATAAATACTAGTTCTTTGATTGAAAGTTACAACACAATGTCATCTTCCTTTCGAACAATAAAACAAATTAATTCAAAACCCTATGTCCCTAATTTATTCCATTCAGGGGGAAAAATAGACCTACTAAACAAGATAAAAACTATGCACACATACAACCAATTAAATTCAAACTAAACTATCTTATAAGAGGTTTCATGAAGAAAGGAATGTAAAAAATCACAAAAAAGTATGTGATGATATTAGGGATTACAGAGCCTCGATAGGTGGCAGATTGAAGGGGGAGGGAGGATTCGGCCTTGAGGATCTAGTAGAAGAGAGAGAGGCTGGATCAGAGACAACCAAGTTGTTGGAAAATTCTTAAGCTTTTAGGTTTGTCACAACAAATGGCCAAAAAAAAAAATAGAAAGAGAGACTTGGGGAGTAAATGGGTTGCAGCATCAACTCCCAAGTGGGAATATGGTTTATAAGAATGTGTGTATAGCGTCATTATTACATAGGAATGGCAATTGAGTCGAGTTGGATCATAAATGGATCGGATCAGATACAAATCAGATTAGAAAAATCCAAACCTAAACCCTACCTATTTATTAAACAAAAACCTACTTGTTGAATAAAAAGATAACCCAAATAGATAATCTGTTCATCTAACTCAATCCAACCAATTTTACCTATTTAATAAATATATTTAGCTTAGTTATAAGAATTGCGCAAATAAGTTAAGCTGCTTACGAGCTACTCGAGCTCGAATCGATTATTATCAAGCTCGAGTTGCTCGAATACTCAATTTGAAAGCTCGCAAGCCCACTTAAATTTATACATATTTTTAATAATATTATTTTTATTTTTAATATGTATTAATATATATATTACTAATAGACTAAGGCTCGATTTTGAGCTTGAACTCAAACTCAGATATGACTCGATTGATATTTGAGCTGAGTCAAGCCGATCCGATCTCGAGTTTTGCCTATTTTTCATTGAACCGAGTCTTAAACTTGGGATATTAAAACTCGTCGATCTCGATCCAACTTTCGAGCTGAGTATTTTGAGCCGAGTTGAGTTCAAGCTTCCAGCTACTCGGCTCGGCTCAGCTCGATTTTACCTCTAGGTCTTTTCAAACCAAAGAACAATTCAGGGATCTAAAAAAACAAAGACATATATCAAAGAGGCCAAGAAATAAACATGGACTGAAGAAATAAATACTGTCTACTCCAACCTTTGCAAGGGATCATCCTGACTTGATTTGCTGTTCTCTCAAAAACAAATGGTAAAACATCAGGTGACTAAGTGCCTCCCATCAAACTAGAGATGATATCAGGAACAGCAATCATAATCACTATCCATTGGGAAAGAAGGTAACGACAGTCATGTGAGAGAGGGTGAGAGATGGCCTGCTAGCAAAGGTTGGGAGATTGGAAGCTCAGGTCCAGCCAGGGGAAAGAGAGAGCCGAAGGGAAACATGGTAAAGGGGGACCTGAGAGGAATCGATCCAAGCGGCATCGCATAGCGGCCGCTCAAGGCCGAGGCGACACGGGTAAAGGACAGGATGTTCTGTGGGGATCAAAGAAAGAGAGTGACTGAGAGAGATAGAATCTACGATCATAAACAGGGGATGGGGAAGAGGAACAGAGGAGGCTTTTGGCATGGCAGTCATTGGACGGTCCTCTCTAGGGACCCTAGATTTGAGAAGCCGAATTTCGTAACCCCCTAAAGCGATCATCTCTCTCGCGATCGAGGGGGTGGCATGGTGGAGGAGGAAGGATAAGCCAATGGTTCATCTCACCAGATGGATAAAGCCAATGGGAGAAACGGAAGAGGATGGATGACAGACCTTGGAGGGATCGATAAAGCGGTAGGATCAGAGGACTCGATCGGTGACCTCCTGCTTGTCTCGAGGATTGAGGATCGAAGGCTACAAGAATCCCACCGCTCTGCCGCCAACCACCGTCGGAACAGGATAGAACGAACTCATGAGACGGATGGCGTTTTGCGTTGCTTGCATCTCGATCAATCGTGAATTTGGAAACCTAACTAGGTGGAATTAGGAAAAGAGAGAGGGCGGTGTCACGATTTGGAATTTAGAAAGACTTCGAAAGAGACTGGAGTCCTAAGTCAGTGGACTACGTGGGCTTGGGCACTGGATTACAAATTTTAAGCGGACTCAGCTATTTTGATTAAGACCAACAGAATACGACTCACCTACTAATCTGATTCATATTCGATTCATTATAAATAAATTTAAATTTAAATTAAATAAATTTAACTCATAAATAGATCAATTTATTTAATTTATTTAATATTTAGATTGAATTTAAATTACAGATATTAATCTATTTAACTCATTTAATCCATTTAATATTCGGATCAGATTGAATTAGATAACTTTTTTTAATCTATTTAAATTTTATTTAATCTGTTTAAAATCTACTTAACATGTTTCTGACCTATTTAATTTGACCTGTTTAATCCATTTAATCTAATTTGATCTGCTTAATAAACAAATTAAGTGAGTCGAATCGGATTACTTGTTTCATAAACAGATCGGATTTAGATCTAAATTTTTGACCTATTTAATAAACATGTCAGATTTGGATTGACTATTTTCTGATCCAACCCATATTGACTAACCCATATCCAACCTAACCCGATCTAATTGCCAACCCTATATCCGATTTATTTAATGAATGAGTTAAATATATCAGAAGATCAGAATCTAAATCCGATTCGAATAATAAATAGGTTAAATGGATTGATCTATTTATGGCCGAACTCGTTTAAACCACGACTCAAATCTATTTATAGTGGGTCGAATGTGAGTAAGATTGATAGATCGGTCGTATTTTGCCAGCTCTATTATAACATGAACCATTATTTATGAAAGCATAAAATAAGATGGAGTATAATTCTATTTCATTCTTTTTCTTTGATAAAACACTTTTTTTTAACTACTAATTTTCTTGATCAAATACTAATTGGCATAACGAAAGTAAACAATTGTTTCTAAGAAAAGCAACCTTTTTTTGATAAAAAGAGGGCCACCTAGCTTTTATTAATAAAGATAAAAGAATTTACATCTTGAAAGATAGAAAGATAAAAGGATGAGTAATAAGAACCCAAATGAAAATCAAAACATGGAAAGAGAATGAGGAATATTCTTGATTTTGTTCCAAATTCTCATGAAAGCCCAAAGCTTTTTCTAATCACAAAGAATATACAATTTATTGAAATTTTGAAAACTAGCATAAGCAATAGAAATGATGAAGGATTGCTTGTTAAGAAAAATCCAAGCACCCTATCCTTCCAAATAGCCTAGATCATTGCCACAAACAATATGAGAATAATAGGTTGACATTATTTTGAGAAGTTTTTAAGTCTCTATTCCATATGAAGTTTTGAAAGAAAATTTAAGGGTGAAAAACTCTAAGGGTCCATTTAATTGGGACATGTCATATTATGAGATAATCTAACAATTCTTGAAAATCATTTATCTGAAAAAAATGATTGCGGAGAAAAATAAATTTTACTATGTTGGTTGGTGAAAAAATTACTACAGAAAATGATATTGAAAAAATATTATTATATTTGGTTGGAGGTAAATCTACATAGGAATATAGTCAAATTTATAAATATATCCTTCAACAGAAAATAATTTTTTAATACTAGATTAACATTGTCATCTCTAATTAGTTTTTATGTAATGACTATAATCATATAGCTCTTTATATAATACCATCTCCATCTTAATTTTTTTACAAAAGCTCTTTATTAAATAAATTTAAAAAGATATCAGAATAAATTTCATAATTACATATGCAACTTTATTGAAAATATTTTTGTTAAGTATAGATTACTGTCATTTAAGAATTTATCAAGTACTAACCCCTCCATGGTATTTATTTTACCTTCTCTCTCTTAAAAATAAGCATGGGGCCCACTAACATTTTTACCATCTCTTTCTTTTCTTTTTCATACCAAATATAGTAATCTGACATGAAAATTATTTTTTTATGCCAGATTATCCCCAATCGAATGGCCCTTAAGAGAGCAGTATATCTTTTTCCAAATAACAAAGATGAAGAACAAAATTAAAATTCTAAATAAGTTCAATCTTATAGGTTTTTGATCCAGACGGATCTCTGACTACTTTACTAGCTAGTCCATTAGTGATCAATGCAAAAATACTAACTCTTCACAATCTAAGAGCCTATGAGAAATAATAGAGTAATGGAGAGGGACTCTTGAATTCTAAGAAAAGATGAGTTATCTTCTTTTTTTTTTTTCTTTCTTTAGAATGTATATCCAATTTGTCTTGTAGTTTTTTGCTTCTTTTAAATGGGGTTGGGTGGTTATTAAAAGTAACTATCCAAAAACTACTGCATCATGGGCGTCTCACATACCAACATCTTCCATGCACATGATAAGCTTGACTCACCTCCATCCATATTTCTCATCCATTCATACTAATAAATAGATCATTCAACCAGCAAGTATTCAAGAGCTTATTTATCATGCATCTATTAGATACATGATAGCTCATTGCTAAGAGATTAATGTACTTGCCATATATATCTCAGACTAATTTTGTTATGTCAGTCATAACATCTCTAATGCTCTATTAATAATAGTATTAAGAATATGTTTGATTTTCTTTTTCACTATCATGTATTCACAATTATGTCCTTCTCCCCAATGGATGACATAACTGATCAATTGATAAATACAGGTATGAATGTAGAACAAAAATATAGTCTTCCTTTCCTACTCGAATCTTTCTATTTCAAATCAATTGCTTTATTAGACATGCTCTGCGGAATTGAATCACACATAGCCATCAAGGACACACTAAAGTAGCAAATATTGAAATAAAATTTTTAAAAACAGTCGAAAATCTTTAAGGGTAACAATAGAGGTTATCGAATCTCAAGAACCTCATACAGTGAGGAAGCAGGGATCCATTTTCTTACTTTCCTTATTAATTACATAGCACACGTGGTATGAATCACATGCTACAGTGTTTACTTTTGTCTTAAAATATATATCATTTTCTAAAAGAAACACTATATAGACTTAAGTTCAGATACACCTCGGTGCCTAACCTGAATTCTTCTAGTATACTCTTATACTACTATTCAAAAATTTATGTCTGCCTTCTAAACAGACTAGATTGGATGGTGGGGACATCTATCTCGATAAAATATGTAATAATGATCTCATCTTTTTTTATCAAGACGACATAAGTTTTAAGCTTAAATTCAATAATCTCTCAGTATTTTTATGCTTAAAATATCTTATCTCTATATGCAACTTGGCACTAGAGATGATTCTGCATGTGCAAGGATCAATCTTTGCATGTCTGATATACTTCACTTTATGTGCATCAAACAAAACTCCGTACATAATACTCATGTGTGTGTTATTATCAATGAGCACTAAAAAAAATAAACAAGATGATCATTTAATGACATGAATATTATACTTAAGATAAGTATATTTCCAAAGATACATAATAAATATGTGTTCATTAGTTTCACATTACAGTCTACATAGCTCCAAGAATTTCACATGTTTCATGTACACATATGTTACCTAGCTAGACAATCCAAAAGTGGGGGGGGGGGGGAGGGGGGGGTTGAATTAGATTATTAAAAATTTTTACGAATTTAAACAAGTATGTGCAGTGCTAAAATATATATAAGCAGAAGGTGCAGCAAATTAAAAATCTGAAAGTAAATGCAGAAGAAGAGCAAGATCACATACACACAAATATAGTAAATTTATAGTGGTTCGGTATACCTCAAGCACCTATATTCACTCCTCAAACGATCTCTTAAAAATTTTTACTATAATCGATCTGATTACAGCGAGTTTATTTTCACCAGACTCACAAACTAACCCAATTGATTTTAACACAGGTCAATCAATCAAAACCTTTATAAGTCTTGTCTCAAGGCTCCCCCAAACTAATTCAAGTTTGGTTCAAATCAACTGATTTATGTCACAAATTGACATAAAAAGTATCAATTAATATCTAAATTATCTAACTTTATTAAGAAATTGATACTTGTTATTATATTTTGCAGAAGAAGAGATCATCAATAGAAAGAACAAGGAAAGAGAATTCCAACGGCGCAAATTTTATGCAAAACGGAGTTAAATTGACCCAGAAATTGAAGAATGAAGAAAGAAGACTCAATTGGGTCAAACCCGAGTCAAATCAGATCAAAATTGGTCAAAAATCAACTGATTTGGTGATCTGGTTAGCCTCCTGGTCCACAGCAACAGGCGCATGGATCATGGACCCATCGGCGCACCATAAACCCCCTAAAACCTCTTAGTCCCACATCGGAAGTTTTGAAAACCTTATAACCCCCAAATGCCTATAAAAAACCCCCAAAGGCCCTTGTTTTATGTATTCTTCCTTCCGATCAAGCTTGTAACCCTAGATAGTGGGGTTTTTAGCTCTCTTTTCAAGCCTCGAGCTTTGAGGTTTTTGTAATAATTTTTTTTTTATATATAAAATCTTCTTTTTATGCAATTTCATCTCTTTACATTATGCAATTTATTTTTCTTGCAATTAGGATAGTTTAATTTATGTAATTTAATTTTATGCAATTAGGTTAGTTTAAATTATGCAGTTTAAATTTATGCAATTAGGATAGTTTAATTTATGAAATTAGGGTAGTTTATTTTTCTGTATTTAAATTTTGTAAGTAGATTTAGATCATGTCTAGCTAAGCATCCCTTCTAGGGTTTGCGATGAAGCTAGATCATGAGTAGGGATTTTACATAGGGTTCTTTCTTTTTCTTAGGGTTTCTTTTTCTTCCTCTTTTGCCAAGAATTTTTGATGAACTACAGTTGGGTCAGAGTCCCTTCATAGTTCATGCTTGATTCAGTGCATAGGAGGAGAAAACCCTAAGGGATCCTAGTTACTACTCCCCTGTAAAGAATCTTGATAGGTTATCGTTGGGCCTTAGTCCCTTCATAATCTATGCTTGGGAAAGACAAGAGGAGTAGTCGTTAGGATCAATAAGAAAAATTTTAGGTAGAATTCCCTAATCTAGATCTAGTGGATTCAAAAACCCTAGATCCTTAGTCTTATTGTCTTTAGCAAACAACTTTCGACTTTCGATTTTTGTTAAAGCTCACTTGAGCATAGATTTGAAAATCATTTTTAAAATCAAATCTCTGTGGGATCGACCCGTACTCGCTGGTCGTGCTACTCTGCACACCGTGCGCTTGCGGTTTTATTTACAAATTTTAAGATTTGAACATCAAGTTTTTGGCGCCGTTGCCGGGGATTTGGCGTTTTAAATTATTTTCAAATATTTGTTCTTCGTGCGTTATAACTCTCTTTTTTTTTTCTTTAGATTTCTATATTTAGTTGGTGATTGCTGAAAAACTCAGGTACGCTTCTAATTTCTCTTTTATTATTTTTAGTTAATTACTTTTGCTTTTAGACCTAATCATTTGAATTTACTTAATCACAAAAAAAAAAAATATAAAACAAAACAAAAGACATTTCATAATCGTGAAGTAAAATATCAAAATAAAAAAAAAAATTTAAATTAAAATCTTTTACATTCTTGGTCATCTTGTTTATTTGTATTTGCATTTTCATAATTAATCTAAGGGCATCAACCCATTAACAAGATAAGGTGGGGATTTCATTACCCTTCCTTAGCCCAAAAACCATCTCCATCATATTGCATTACCTAGACTTTTAATCTTAAAATCAATTAGACGTCAACCTTAAGGAATTCGAGCTCAATAGGACAAGGAACCCTAAGAGTTCTACCAAGTTTGAGTTGTTTGATTAGTTGGTGTCTAGGCAAGTCCCTGAGGGTGGTTTGTTAAATTGGTTCAGTTGCTAGCCTGGCCAACTCGTTTGGTGTCTAGAAAGGCAACGATGAGTGAACCTCCCACCTCTTATACTTACCTGGCTAACTAGTTGATCAATCTCCACTTGGAAGGTTTGAAGGGTCATCTTGGAACAGTTAGGAGCTGTCTAGATTTAGGTTAACCCTAGGATAGATTGAGTTTAATTTATTGATTCACTTGTTTGAAAAAAAAAAAAAAAATTTAAAATTTAAATTAATTTGGTTACTTTTCTTTAGATTTAGGACTCCTTAGGATCTTCTCTTTAGAACTTTTTCTCTTTTCTTTCTTTTCCTTATACATAAAAATTTTATTAAAAAAAAAAATTATATAAACATCGAGAACCGTACACCTCGTGTGTGGAGAAGAGTGTCGGGTCGTCTAGTTAGGATTGAGTCAATTCCTGTTGTTCCAATGGCTGAACCAATCCAACCCATGACCCTTAAGGATTTGTGTTATCCAGTTGGCTCCATCCAACCATCTTGTATCAGGTTGCCACAACCGACAGCTAACAATTTTGAAATCAAACCTCAAATCATAAATATGCTTCCAAAATTCACAGGATTAGAGGATGCTTATATATTTATTAGAGAATTTGAGGAGGTATGTGCAACCATGAAACTGCAATTAACAGAGGATGAGGTCAAACTTAGATTAATCAACTTTGCCCTTAAGGACAATGCTAAGAAGTGGCTTTATAGTCTGCCAAACTATTCTGTCACTACCTGGGAGGGCTTTGTGAGAACATTTTTAAAAAAATATTTTCTCCATCATAAAACAGCTAGGATTAGGAATGAAATAAATCAATTTTACCAACTAGCTGGTGAATCATTTTGGAAGTACTTTGATCGTTTCAAGAATCTTTTGACCCAATGCCCACACCATGGAATAGAAACTTGGAGACTGTGCCAGATCATCTATGAGGGGTTAGATTCAAACTCAAGAACCATGCTAGAGTCCATGTGCCAAGGCCAATTTATGGACAAAGAAACTACTGAAGCTTGGCAATTCTTAGAAGACCTAGCCGAGAAAAATTTACAGTGGGAAACAACTAGGGAACCTGATAAAGCTACACCTTCAAGAGGAGGAATGCATCAAATTCAACCAACCCTAGCATCAGAGGCCAAGATTGCAACTTTAACACGTAGATTGGAAGCCTTAGAATTACAGAGACCAGCCAATGTAAATCAAATATCTGCACCCATGTGTAAAGGGTGCAATGCACCAGACCATGTCTTAGAAGAATGTTCCTACTCGAATGAGTGTGCACAGGTGAATGCCACCTATCAAGGACCATTGAACAATCCTTATGCACCCACATATAACCCAGGTTGGAGGAATCACCCGAATTTCTCATGGTCCCAGAATCCTAATGTAGGTAATCCAAATTTCAATCAGCAAAATCTAAGGTCCAACCCAGTGATGAACAACCCGCCAGGCTTCCATGATAATGACAAAAAAATTACCTCTTTAGAGAAAAGCCTAGAAGCCATGATGAAAACACATACCAGCTTTATGCAAACTACGGGTCAACTCATAAATAATAACACCCAAGCTATAGCCCGTCTGGAAATGCAAGTAAGTCAGCTGGCTTCGACCATTAGTGAACGAGAACATGGTAGGTTACCTAGCCAACATGAGCCAAATCCTAGGAACCAAAATGGTCCACGACCCCAACAAGGAAACCAAGTTAATGGTATAAATGCCATTCATACCTTAAGATCAGGAAAACAAATAGACAATAAGGTAGTTGCACTTGATGATATAGATGACTCATCTGTCGAGTCACCTTCTAAAACTACTACCTTTCAACCTCAAGCACCAGAAACTGAAAATTCACCTAGTCCAGTACTTAAAAGTCCTAGAGCTCCTTTTCCAAATAGACTGAAATCCAATAAATCTGAACATTTAGACAAAATTTTAGAGGTATTTAAACAAGTCCAAGTTAATATTCCTCTTTTAGATATAATCCATCAGGTTCCAACTTATGCCAAATTTTTAAAAGATCTTTGCACTAGAAAAAGGACCACTAATGTACCAAAGAAAGCATTTTTGGCTGCAAGTGTCAGTTCATACCTATCTAGCCATGTGCCAATTAAATATAAGGACCCTGGAGCTCCAACAATTTCTTGTGTTATTGGAGAAACCAATATAAAAAAGGCCTTGCTAGATCTAGGAGCTAGTGTGAATATCCTTCCATATTCGGTGTATGAACAACTAGGATTAGAAAAACTTCAACCTACTGGGATCACATTACAGTTAGCCGATAGATCTCTCAGGATCCCTAAGGGAATGGTCGAGGATGTTCTGATAAAGGTTGAAAATTTTATTTTCCCTATAGATTTTATTGTTTTAGAGACTGAGCCAGTTGCGAATCCTAAAGGACATATACCTGTCATTTTAGGAAGACCATTCTTAGCTACGGCCAATGCTGAAATCAATTGTCGAAATGGTCTGATGAAGTTATCCTTTGGGAATATGACCATTGAGCTTAATGTTTTTAACTTAGAACAAGAATCCTCTTCTCATGCTGATGTCAATGTAGTCCAAGATGGTATTTATGAATCCATTGACATTAGTGATGATGAAGTCGACCTAGAGTCTAACCCCTGGTTAATCCATGAGTCTGAGGATGTTAATGAAATACTTAAAGAAAATCAGATTAATCAGGAATCGACACTTCCTACTGAACCAATCATTGAGATGGTAAAACCATCACCTAAACCATCGATAGAGGAAGCACCCATTTTAGAACTGAAACCCCTCCCAGAACATCTCAAGTATGCATATCTAGGACCCAAAGAAACTTTGCCTGTAATTATTGCATCAAACCTAGATCCCAAGCAAGAGGAGGAGTTAGTGTCAGTTCTAAAAGCAAATCAGGAAGCAATAGGTTGGACCATAGCAGATATCAAAGGAATAAGCCCTTCTATAGTTCAACATAGAATATACTTAGAGGAAGAAGCTAAACCAACAAGAGAAGCCCAAAGAAGGCTTAATCCAGTTATGAAGGATGTAGTTAAAAAGGAGATTCTGAAACTCCTAGATAGTGGAATAATTTATCCTATTTCTGATAGCTCTTGGGTAAGCCCAGTTCAAGTAGTACCCAAGAAATCTGGGGTAACAGTGGTCCAAAATGATGCAAACGAACTTATCCCAACTAGGACCCAAACGGGATGGAGGGTCTGTATAGACTATAGAAAGTTGAATGCTGCGACAAGGAAAGATCACTTTCCTTTGCCATTTATTGATCAAATGTTGGAAAGACTAGCCGGACAAGAGTTTTACTGTTTTCTTGATGGATACTCCGGTTACAACCAGATCCCCATAGCCGCTGAAGATCAAGAAAAGACTACATTCACCTGTCCATTTGGTACTTTTGCCTATAGACGAATGCCCTTTGGACTATGTAATGCACCGGCAACCTTTCAGAGATGCATGATCAGCATATTTTCAGATATGATAGAACGATTTCTAGAAATTTTTATGGATGACTTTTCTGTTTTTGGTCTAACCTTCTTCGAGTGTCTGAATCACCTGCAATTAGTTCTAGAACGATGTAAGGAGAAGCACCTAGTTCTCAACTGGGAAAAATGTCAGTTTATGGTCAAACAGGGAATAGTTCTTGGCCATGTCATTTCTAAAAAGGGGATTGAAGTGGACAAGGCCAAAATAGATCTAATTGCAAGTCTTCCACCACCTAAATCTGTGAAAGAAATACGTTCATTTTTAGGTCATGCTGGATTCTATAGAAGGTTTATTGCCAACTTTAGCAAAGTAGCACGTCCACTGACTAATCTTTTGGCAAAGGATACTAAATTTGAATTTACTCATGAGTGCTTGAAATCCTTTGAATTTCTAAAAAATGCACTTGTATCAACTCCAATCATTCATCCTCCTGTCTGGTCTGAACCATTTGAATTAATGTGTGATGCGTCCGATCATGTTGTGGGCGCAATCTTAGGTCAACGAATAAATAAGCTGCCTAGAGTGATATATTATGCAAGTAAAACCTTAAATGATGCGCAGCTTAACTACACCACAACTGAGAAGGAGTTCCTTGCCGTTGTCTTTGCTTTAGAGAAATTTAGATCTTATTTGGTTGGGACCCACACCATTGTTTACACCGATCACTCAGCCATTAGACATCTCCTAGCAAAGAAGGATGCCAAGGCACGTTTAATCAGATGGATTTTGCTCCTTCAAGAATTTGACCTAGAAATTAGGGACAAGAAAGGCACTGAGAACGTTGTAGCAGATCATTTGTCCCGAATTCCAGTTGCACCATCTAGTGAACCACCCATCAATGAATCTTTCCCAGATGAGCAACTCATGTCTTTGTCTACTGAACCTTGGTTTGCTGATATTGTAAATTATTTAGCCATAGGCAAGATACCTTCTCATTGGACTAAGCAGGATGAATATAAATTCTTTGCCCAAGTGAAGTATTTCATTTGGGATGATCCTTATCTTTTTAAACAATGTCCTGATCAAATTATTAGAAGGTGTATCCCAGATAACGAAGTCATGAATATTTTATCTTTTTATCATGATCAAGCATGTGGGGGTCACTTCGCGTCTAAGAAAACTGCTGCTAAGGTTCTCCAATGTGGTTTTTATTGGCCCAATTTGTTTAAGGATGCTCACGAATATTGTAAAAATTGTGCTTAATGTCAGAAAATGGGCCGAATCACCAAGCGACACATGATGCCACTCAACCCAATCTTGGTAGTTGAAGTTTTTGATGTTTGGGGGATCGATTTCATGGGACCATTTTCAAATTCCTTTGGAAATGAATATATTCTAGTAGCAGTTGATTATGTTTCAAAATGGGTAGAAGCAATTGCATGTAGAACACCCGATAGCAAAATGGTCATTAAGTTTCTTAAAGAAAATATTCTCTCCCGTTTCGGTATTCCTAGGGAAATCATTAGTGATCGGGGAACCCATTTTTGTAACCGACCTTTTGCAACATTGATGAAAAAGTATAATGTCACCCACAAATTGGCCACACCATATCATCCTCAAACTAGTGGGCAAGTTGAAGTGTCAAACCGACAAATCAAACAGATCCTGGAAAAAACTGTTAATGCCAATAGAAAGGATTGGTCTTTAAAATTAATTGATGCACTTTGGGCATACCGAACCGTTTTCAAGACCAATCTAGGAATGTCTCCTTATAGGATTGTGTTTGGTAAACCATGTCACTTGCCTATTGAGATAGAACACAAAGCCATGTGGGCCATCAAACAACTAAATACAAATTTGAACGATGCTGGAAACCATAGGAAGCTTCAATTGAATGAATTAGAAGAACTTAGAAATGAAGCCTATGAAAATGCAAGGATATACAAGGAACGAACCAAAGCATTTCATGATCAATCAATTATAAGAAAAACTTTCAATATCGGACAAAAGGTGCTCTTATATAACTCTAGATTACATCTGTTTCCAGGAAAGCTTAGGTCTAGATGGACAGGACCATTTTTAGTAAAGAAAGTTTTTTCACACGGAGCTGTTGAGATTGAAAACCCAAGTAATGGTGTTATCTTTAAAGTTAATGGTCAACGATTAAAACCATTCTTGGAATTACCTGTCAAGACTGTTGAAGATGCCATGGTTCTTTATGAACCAACTTATTCTGATTAAGTTGCTTCGAGGTTTGGTCTGGCTGAAGACATAAAACTTAGCGCTTCTGGGAGGCAACCCAGCTTATTTAATTTCTAATGCTTTCTTTGTTTTCAGTTTGCTTAGGACAAATAAATTAGATAAACTCCATTGGGAACAATGTCGGTCATGTTGAGGGGAGAGCTTGAACAAAATCAGGTGTTATCATTTCCTTTTCCTTCCACTATGAGTTATTTCTTGCATTTAATATATTATGTAAAAAAAAATAAAAAAATAATAAATATATATATATATATATGAAATAAATTAATCTATAAAAGAAATAAGAGTAAGTTAGAAAGTATTTGCTAATGTAGTGAGTCACGGAGAAGATTAGCTGGTTAGACTCTTGGTGGCTTAGGTCATTTAAAGACTATTAGCACTTCCAATTGCACATGCACACTAACAAGGTAAAGTAGGTGTTAATTGTAAGGCCAATTAAGGATTTGAGTATTATTTAAATTAGATAATTTTCTCTACACCCCAATTGAAGAAATTTGAATTTAAGGAAAGAGCTACCTGCCTGAAATAAAATGCAAAACACAGAGTAAATGTGGATTGCCCTAAGCCTAGTAACCGGGTCTCTTCACCTAAGTCAAGTGTTGAGATTCGCGTCAAACGGTGGTGGGAAGGCCAGGATGCTCAGCAAAAAAAAAAAAAAAAAAAAAAAAAAAAAAAAAAAAAACAGTGTGAAAGCTACCTTAGTTCTTTGTTTAATCTGGGGTGTATAGAAAATTAATCGAACTAAGTTATGAAAAATGATACAATTGGCCTGTACAAGTTAATACTGAAATACTAAGTTAGTTATCACTCACACAAGTGCTATAAAACTTTAAGTGTACTCTAAGAAAGCTTCTAAGTAGACTGACTACCGATTCTAATTCGAAGCTCATTACTTAGTAATACTAGAAAACTTCTTGAATTTCGATCTTAAATTAATTTGCAAAGGAAGGATCTTTTTGGAATATGATCTTATTTTGGTACATTGCTAAGGGACTAGCAATGATTAAGTTGGGGGGTGTGATTTATGTCACAAATTGACATAAAAAGTATCAATTAATATCTAAATTATCTAACTTTATTAAGAAATTGATACTTGTTATTATATTTTGCAGAAGAAGAGATCATCAATAGAAAGAACAAGGAAAGAGGATTCCAACGGCGCAAATTTTATGCAAAACGGAGTTAAATTGACCCAGGAATTGAAGAATGAAGAAAGAAGACTCAATTGGGTCAAACCCGAGTCAAATCAGATCAAAATTGGTCAAAAATCAACTGATTTGGTGATCTGGTTAGCCTCCTGGTCCACAGCAACAGGCGCATGGACCATGGACCCATCGGCGCACCATAAACCCCCTAAACCTCTTAGTCCCACATCGGAAGTTTTGAAAACCTTATAACCCCCAAATGCCTATAAAAAATCCCCAAAGGCCCTTGTTTTATGTATTCTTCCTTCCGATCAAGCTTGTAACCCTAGATAGTGGGGTTTTTAGCTCTCTTTTCAAGCCTCGAGCTTTGAGGTTTTTGTAATAATTTTTTTTTTATATATAAATCTTCTTTTTATGCAATTTCATCTCTTTACATTATGCAATTTATTTTTCTTGCAATTAGGATAGTTTAATTTATGCAATTTAATTTTATGCAATTAGGTTAGTTTAAATTATGCAGTTTAAATTTATGCAATTAGGATAGTTTAATTTATGAAATTAGGGTAGTTTATTTTTCTGTATTTAAATTTTGTAAGTAGATTTAGATCATGTCTAGCTAAGCATCCCTTCTAGGGTTTGCGATGAAGCTAGATCATGAGTAGGGATTTTACATAGGGTTCTTTCTTTTTCTTAGGGTTTCTTTTTCTTCCTCTTTTGCCAAGAATTTTTGATGAACTACAGTTGGGTCAGAGTCCCTTCATAGTTCATGCTTGATTCAGTGCATAGGAGGAGAAAACCCTAAGGGATCCTAGTTACTACTCCCCTGTAAAGAATCTTGATAGGTTATCGTTGGGCCTTAGTCCCTTCATAATCTATGCTTGGGAAAGACAAGAGGAGTAGTCGTTAGGATCAATAAGAAAAATTTTAGGTAGAATTCCCTAATCTAGACCTAGTGGATTCAAAAACCCTAGATCCTTAGTCTTATTGTCTTTAGCAAACAACTTTCGACTTTCGATTTTTGTTAAAGCTCACTTGAGCATAGATTTGAAAATTATTTTTAAAACCAAATCTCTGTGGGATCGACCCGTACTCGCTGGTCGTGCTACTCTGCACACCGTGCGCTTGCGATTTTATTTACAAATTTTAAGATTTGAACATCATCAACCCTTCAAGTTTCAATCCCTACTAAAATTTTTACAGTAAATATAGAGAAAAAATTCAGTACAACGATAAAAAATTATGTAGCAGTTAATTTGTTGTCGTTGAAGCTCTCTTTTGAGGATGCTTTGAATATCAGCAATAAATGCTCTTGCTTCTCCTTGAATGCACTCAAAAAAATCAAGAGAAAATTAATTGGAAGTAGGTGGATTCTCTTGAAAGCTATTTAATGCTCAAAGTACTTTTTTTTATAAACAGTTCTCTTCTCTAGTTTTCTTGCACATCCTTTTACCACTTAATCATTCCTTCCAAGCTCTGATTGATTTGAACTCAATTCTAGCCATTTTTTATCATTGAAGGTGAAAAATAGCCGTTAGAAATTTTTTTTGGATGAAAACAGATTTCTATAGAACTAACCGTTATGTCTGTCAGACGATGTCAAGTTAACTCGAACCAACTTTCGAGTTGACTCGAATTGTGGTCCTTAAAAATCAATATTTTGTCTCACTGAGAGAGCCAGCTCAGGTCATGCTTTGAGCTGACTCAAGCTGTAGAACTCGAATTTTAATTTTTTGTTCATTAAGAGAGCTGGCTCAAACTGCAGGCTTGAAATATTTCTTTCTGTCAATCTGAGAGAGCCGGCTCAGATCTTGTTTTGAGCTGGCTTGAGCTACAGAATCTAAAAATTACTTTTTTATCACCCTGAGAGAGTCAGCTCAGATCCATTTCGAGCCGGCTCAATTGCATGCCAAGCCAAAGTATCAGGAGCATTCTGTACCAGAGCTAGCTCAATTTTTGGATGGGTCGGCTCTAAATCTTTAAAAAAAAATTTTGTGTCAAAAATCTTCAAAATCAATTTTACTAGACTCAATTAATCTTCAATTACACTTGGAGTCTTTCAACGATATTTTTTCTCTACAAAATATTCTTTGACATACTTAAAAAATATTAGTATCAAATTATACTCTAATATTTTGTAATTATCAAAATCATTCTTAGAGACAACAATTTCTCTCTTTTTGATGATGATAAAATATTGAACATATAGCAGTATATATTATGTATAAAAGAATTGTTCAATGTGAAAAGACATACAGTATAAATGTAATAAAATTTTAATTTCAATATACACTATTGTACAAGTAATTTCTGATTTGATAAGCTATATGGAAGAGTTGAATTTTTATAAAATCTAGATGTATGAGTTTCTCAAAAGATATTTACCAATTAAAGTTTAAACTCCCCCTTAATAAATGCTTGTTATGAAGTATTTTCATATCAATTTTTTAAATAAAATTTTTAATGTTCATAATTTAAAATTAATATGCTCAATCAATCCTTCTCTCCCTTTTTATCAACATCAAAAAGAGCATTCAAAGTATAAACAGTACACACATTTGGGATAAACTGAAGTAAGTATTCATTACATTCATATTGTAAACATTCATATGTTTGTATTGTTTGCAAAACATGCCAACCAAACAATACAACATCCATTACATCACAAAGCATAAAAAATAGTCCAAAGCAAGATAAGAAAAAATTAAGTCTAAAGATAATGATATCTCATGATATTATCATTAGGACACCATAATTATCAATTTATTTCAATTTTAAAAAAAATAAAAATACATAAAAGTAATGAGTCGATCGATTCTATAAAGAAGACAATGTTGATTTAAAAACTTTGATTTATAAAAAAAAATTAAAAAATAATTTAAGTCAAAAATAAAATTAAAGTATAAAAAGAAACTTGGTACTAAGATCTACTGTCTAGATCTTAGCTTTTACTTGAAATAAAAATAAAGAGCAAAAATTTAAAGTGCACAAAATAACTTGATATTAATATTTACTATCTAGATCTTAGCATCTACTTGCAATAAAAATAAATAATAAAAATTTAAAGAATATAAAATAAATTTTATATTAATCAAAAATAAAATTTAATTATAAAAATTTAAAAAAATAGATAAATAAATAAAATAAACTGTAACAAAGAATCTGAAGTTGATTGATGCAGTCTTGTCGGAAAGATGGTTGATGACTCTCCTTTTTTCTTCAAACTCATCAGAACAAACTGGGCTTCCTTTTTTTCTTTCTCTTTAGATCTGATCTTCGAGATGGTGTAAGCATAGAGATAGCATAGGAAAGAGCTCTCTTCTAAGCACCTCTTTCTTAGAAACCTTTCCGCAATCCAAAGCTATGCTTGTTGCCCCTCTTTATGCCTCTCCTCTCTTGGATGATTTTTCTTATATGTCTGGACCTCTTTTTATAGGTCTTAGGAGGGAAGGAATTTTTGTTATTTACCGATGTGGGACTAATACAAATATAGGATGTCGCATGCTCTGAAAAGGAGAAATTTTGATTCAAGTCGGTGTCAAATCCATGTAGAACTCATGAAATTTGCTTAAAACCTGATAAAACAGTGTCGTAAACCCGCCAACCCGCTTGAACTGCACCCATCATTGGATGGAGATCGAATGGCTCAAAACACATCAAAACTCTCCTAAATCAAGTCGAGATCAATCTCATCCATTTGATCACATCCCAGATCAATTTTTAACCATCGGATGGTGCAAAAACGTAGCCCAGAACTTATTCTTAGTCGAAAACCTCCTCTACCATTGGATCAAATCTGTGGAGCAATTTGGACCATCGGATCACGCATTTGGAGTGGGCCACCACTACTTGATATGGGACGGAGTATTTCTGGCCATCCAATCGCATATTTCAGCCGATCTTAGCCATTGATCAACGCACAGGAGCTAGGCGCCCCATGGACTGTGATAAAAATCGATGGAATTTTTTTTATGGATCACGACCCAGGTTCTATGGATCGAGCGATCGGTCATAATGCCCCGACTGCTTTAAAATTGATTTTAGGCTGATTTTTTGGGCCTTTTGTCTTTTCTCCATTTTTAATATTTCTTGTTATGTACCTGACAAATTGAGCTTGAATTTGAGTTTAATTGGGCTTGATGTAATAAAATCTCCATGACTAATAATTCTTGGAAAGGAGCATAAAAGTATCAATATAAAATAATAAATATTAAATATATAATATTTTAATACTTTTTATGTCATATTTAATGCACTGATCACACTCCAACTTGAACTTTGCTCGTCCTCGATGAAAAAAAGATTTAGAGTTAAGTACCGTTTAAGTTAAAGTTTCGAATTTTATCAGATAATTTTCAAAAGAACCATTGATGTTCATAGAGCGTGAGTGAGGTATGTCATTGGGGTATTAGTACTAATCAATATGAAAGTTAAGCCAAGAATATTAATTTTTTTTTAAATTTTTTCTAAATTACCAATATCTTTATCTCTAAATCATCTAATTTTTATATAGACAAGTATATTGTAACTTCCATCCTTCATTTATTATAAAAATATCTTCATATTGCTCACTTTTTGATGTGAACCATAATGCTTACTTAGACGAAGGGATCCGATTACTCCAATAGGAGATCAATGTTTAGACTTTGCTCTTCTTTTTTTTCTTTAACATTATACTGCTATTGAGTATTTTAACCATTAGCTTTCTGTTGACCATGTAGCGAATTTTAAGCAATGACTCTTGACCAGATAGCTTTAGGGTTTAGATATAAAATATACCTCGGACGAACTTATTCAAATCAAACAGACTACGAGTTAAGACTAGGTTTACAATAGAGCTTCTTTGTCTTTATACCTTTTGATGCTAAACTCAAAGCTTGTTTAGGCAAAGAGGCCCGGTTAGCAGCATAAATTTTTGAAATTTTTTTTTTTAATGAAAAAATGTATAGTTACCTGCATGAGTCCATAGAAAGTAAACTCTTCTTTGATGTTGGTAAAAAAAATTAAAATACTCAAGAAAAATATTTATATTCTAGACTTAACTATTTATTGATTTTTTTAATACTTGATTCTCGATATCTCATAACTCTTTGAGCTGTGTATCAATTTATTTTTTAAAAAAATATTTGGTTCAACTTAATTCTTAAGCATAATCGAATACCTAAATGCTAAATACTAACTTATTCGAAGACTTATTTTTTTTTTATTATCCCTCTCTAACTTAATCGATATTGTCCTCAATGGAGTAGGAAAAATAAAGTATGATAGATAAATAGAAAGAAAAGAAGAGATATCATATGATTCAGATGTGTACTTGATTCAATCTGACCTTCATGATTCTACTCGAAGTCTTTTCAAATTGATTCTCCTCCTAACTTATCCTAAATTTTTAAAAAAATTAAGCTAAAAATAAAAAAGATTCAAATATAAAATTGGATTACCTCTCAATAAGTGCTAAGTCTACCGTCTTCAGCCAGATACGATGAAAAAGTCTACTTAAAATAAGGAGGCTTATCATCATAGTAGTAAAACATCCGTAAAATATTCTACGACGATTAGCCTAACCATAAAGTGTACTAGGCAAGCATGCAATACAAGGTCTAAAAATATGATTATAGTCTTCATGATGACCAAGAATGGATTGTGTTTATTGGGTTAAGATTGGGATGGTAGTTTTAAGAATTTCTTCAACTATGTCCTGTTTTACCGCAATCCCTTTCTCGGATATAATGTGTCTCAGCATCATCTCTTTCCAATCTATAGCATGGTATTTTTTTCAAATTAATATTAAATTTATCTCTATACATCATTTTAGTATTGTAAAAAGATTTTGGAGATAATCCTCAAAGTAGTGCCAACTACAGAGATATCAGTTATAAAAATCTCATATTATTATCCATCATTTTAGAGATATCTCATCCGATAGCTTTTTTATGCACTTTTAGAATACCTACGAGTTGGGCTTCTTGATTAGGGATCACTAGAAAGGTGTCAGTGGATGCGTCAGGAAGTGGCTTCAGTTCTAGCATAATTGGTGATTCTAACAAGAGAGCTATTGGGGCTAGGTGATGGCTCATGATTCTCGATCCAAGTGAGGTGGATTCGAAGTAGGCATTTCTACTAGTCATTTATTTTTGTGATATGTCCATTTACATTAAATCATCCCTCCCAAATTATCGGATTGTAGCTTTTTTATTGTGTTATTCATTTGTGGTCCTTGAAAAGTCTCTATTAATTCTATCATTTCATCAATTTATCCTCCCTTCCTATTAAAGAAATGGATGATTCTAAGGCACTTGAGAATGGGTCCATAGTTTGGTAGATATTGGTGGGTTGTTATTGGGATTCACTATCGATTGGCTTGACAATTGACCTAGTTCTCTCTTATGGTGGACTCAGCTAACTGTCCTATTTGTACTTCTAACCTGATGATAGATTGCTGTTGGATCATAATCAGTTGTTGGAGTTGATTAAATCTATCATCGACTAGGTTGGTCTATTGAGGAGGTAGGTATGATGGCTGATAGTAATATGATGGTTGGATAGGCTGATTAGACTGACCTCTATATAGGCATAGTTTGATATTGAGGCCTATTTTAAAAAATTTTTATACCAAAAAAATTTGGGTTTGAGCCTGTTGGGATCTCCAAAAAAAATTAGGATGGTTCCTCCAACCTAGATTATATGTATTTGAGAATGGATCATTAATAGGCTTGGAGTAATCTTGGATAGCTTGAACTTATTCTTGGATGAAAGGTAAAAACTATGCAGCCATAGGATATTTACTCATATAGTGGACTGGGCTAGCATAGATAGAATAAATCTCTTGATAATTAGAAGGTATTGTATATTGTATAGAAAATTGTTGACCTAGGATTAGAAATTGATCTAACTTTTGGGCAAGCAGATCGACTTTATCTAATTTTTGAGCTATTAGATTCAAGTCGGTCTTAAAACTAGGATCTGACTATTTGGTTCCATAGAAGATGAAAACATCTGGATTGTGGTTGACTTGATCTCATATTGACTTGCAGGAATATCAGGTAAGTGGATACAAGTCGATGGATTATAGGTGAAAGAAATAAAATATACTTTCATCTGTCTAGATGGTTCTTCAAGATTTTTAACTATTTGATTGTCAAGTCTAATGTGGATCAGTCATTCAATTTTTAGAATTAGGTTCAACTAGATCAGAAAAAAGAGATCTCCTATCGTGCATGTACCAGTACAAATCTTAATATGTGTGGTTCGGATTGTTTTTTTTTTTAAGAAGAGAGAGAGAGGAAGAAAAAGAAAAGAGAAAGAAAAAAAAAATTCTAAAGAAGAGAATCCTAAGAGAGTTCTAGACCTAGAGACGATAGATGAGAAGAATTAGTTTGTTATTAGATGTTAATTACAATCAAGTTAGTACAAGTAGACTCTCTATCCTAAGGTTATCCTAAATCTAGACAGCTCCTAACTTTCCAAGTACACTGTCAAGCACTCCAAATGTAAGCTAACCAACCAACTGGTTAGATAAGTGTAAGTTGGTAGACTCCTCTCGTTGCTTTTCTTAGACACCAACAACGTTGGTCAGATCAGCGAATGAACCAATTAAATAACCATCTTTCTTCGGGATATAGTTTCTGAACCACTTTTTTAGACACCACACTGATCAACTAGGCTCGATCCGGTTCAACTTTCAGAGTCACGTATTCTATTGAGCTCAAGTTTCTTAGGGGGTTGATGTCTAGTTAGTTTTAATTAGGCTTAGATCAATGAGGGATGCTGGTTGGTTATTTTGGCTAAGAAAGGGTGATGAAATCTTCGTAGAAAATTTGAACAATTGTCATTTAGATAGATCATGATGTCAAAATAGAAATTAAAAATATAAAAAAAAACTTGGTACTAAGATCTACTATCCAGATCTTAGCTTCTACTTGTAATAAAAATAAAGAGTAAAATTTTAAAGTGTATAAAATAACTTGAATACTAAGATTTACTATCTAGATCTTAGCATCTACTTGAACAAAATAAATAACAAAAATTTAAAGAGCATAAAAATAAATTTTACATTAGTCAAAAATAAAATTCAATTGCAAAGAATTTAAAAGAATAGGTAAATAAAA